>NC_041391.1:723935131-723953663 GCF_002162155.2 Triticum dicoccoides
GTCGCCGCCAGGCTGCCCCGTCGCCGTCGCCCGCCCCCGCGCGCCGCGCCCCGAGCCCCTGCCCCGTCGCCGTCGCCCCCGCGCGCCGCCACCGCTGTGAGCCGCCGCGCCGCACCGGCTCTTTTTTTCATTTTTATTAGTTTAATTTTTTTGTTCAATGTATATATATATATGTATGTATGTGGCTATATATATATATATATGCGGCTCTGTTTTTTCATTTTTATTATTTTAATTTTTTTGTTCATGTGTATGTATGTGGCTATGTGTATGTAATGTTCAAAAATTGTTCAGAGCATGTTTTTGTTCTTCTTCTTCCTTCTTCCTTTTTCTCTTTTCTTCCTTTTCCTTAATTATTTTCCTTTCTCGAGGGAGAAGAAGAAAAAGAAGAGGAGAAGAAGATATAACCCCCTCTAGATAACTTCGACATGAGGGGCGGTCGATATATATATATACCCCCTCTCGACCGTGATAACTTATACAACTGCAGCACCCCCCTTGGCCCTCTCGCTCGACCAAAACTCTCGAGGACACCCAAACCCTAGAGAGAAAACGATGTTGTGGTCTCCTACCCCCTCCCGCCGCGCTCCTACCCGACAAATTAACTCTCTCGAGGCCACCCAAATTTATCAAGTTAAAAGAGCGTTATCGTCGAGGCCACCCCAAACCCTTGAAGCGTTGTATCGAGGCCACTAACATGATTCTTTATTGTGATTAGCTAGCTAGTTCTACGTTTGCCACTAATATATATATATATATATATATATATATATATATATATATATATATATATATCCATCTGTACCATGTTTGAATAATAATTGACATGTTGTAAATATTTGCAGAAACTATGGAGCACTCCCGAGACGAAGAAACAGAAGCGATGTTGGGGGACATAATCGCAAATGGATCAAGTGATGATGTTGCGTCATTTCTCCTCGACACCGTTGATCAGCTAGATGAAGAAGAGGGCTATGTTTATGATGGTGGCTTCGACCCATTAATGCCGGTACAAGAGGAGGACTATGTTCATGATGGCTCCGGTGACACAATGGAGGTACAAGACGAAGGAGACCGTGCTGACTGCTCCGGTCACCGAACCGAGTCCGGCCAGGTATATATATATTAGTTAAGCCCGTGCTGACTAGTTAATTGATGCATCCATTGTTTTGGTATATGTACACATATTAATTACTGTCGTCTTTCTTCCTTATAATTTCTAGCCCTCCGGATCGAGCACAACTTTGGTAAGGAGACGAGGCCCGAAGAAAAAGTTGAGCTCGGTTGAAAAGTTTGAGATCATAGAAATCGCGCCCGACGGCGAACCGATTGAACCCATCCGGATAAGGAAGGCATTTTCTGCTCAGTGCGGGGTTCTTGTTAGGGACAGGATCCCGATCAGCATCCAGCAATGGTATAAGCCTGCTAAGGATGAAGACGCTGAGGTGTCTTATGTCAATGATATGCAGAAAGAAGATCTTTGGACTGAGCTGAAGGCAAATTTCACCCTACCGCCAGAGGAGGATCCGGAGAAGACAATTAAAGAGCAATTAATCAAGTCTTGTGCTCTTAAGAAGATGGCAGGCCTAATAAGGAGGTGGAGGAAAGAGCTGAACCAGTTTGTCAAGGAAAAAAAGACACCAGAATTCATTGGCAAATATGAGAAGATCAAAGATCACTGGCCCGCATTTGTGGCCCACAAGACATCGGAAAAGAGTAAGAAGATGTCGGAGACAAACAAGAAAAATGCTGCGAAGAAGAAGCTTCACCATCGCACGGGGTCAGGTGGCTACCTCAAAGCCCGGCCTAAGTGGTCCAAGGCTGAGCATGATCTGCTTGAAAAAGGGATCGAACCAGAGACAATGCGCTGGCCAGACCGTTGCCGGACTTGTTTTTCGGGGCTGGCGGAACCTTGGACCCTGTAACAGGGAAGTGTCAGTGGATGGACGAGCAACTGCAAATACCAGTCAAGAACCTTCGACACTATATCGATGCAGCGCAGCGAGGGACGTTCCTTCCAAACAGGGAGAAGGACGAGCTCACAATGGCCCTTGGGAATCCCGAGCACCCTGGACGGACACGAGGCACTCCAGGCTCCATTCCGTGGAAGGTTGGTTTTCCGGACGCAGGGGGTTACAAAACCCACGAGAGGAGGAAGAAACTGGAGCAGGACCAAATGCAGGCGCTGCTTGGAAGGGTAATGGGGCTAGAGGATCAAGAAGAGGAACGAGAAGCAGCAGATTGCAACAAACGACATGCCGAAGCTTCCCCCGAAGCTACCCCGCCATCTCAGCGGAGAAGCAGCGTGGCTTCCACCGAGCTGCTTCAGCCGGAGCATGTCTTGACGGCTCCTGCCAGCTATCCCGTGGATGGTATCACGGAGTCTCAAAATTGCCACATGATGGCGCGATGGATGAATTTGAAGGTCAAGGCGGCTGTTGGCCAAGTTTATCCTAGTGGACCCGGTACAACTTATCACTGCCAGCCGATTCCTAAAGGATAGGCTAAGGTGATGGTGGATGAAATAACGAAGGGATTTGAGGACCTCGTGCTTGACCACCCTACCGGTGAAGGGGAGACTAGGCTGGGTTCTGCTCTGAAGAAGGAGCTCATCAACCTTCTGAACTGGACGCCTCCGCCTCCTCCTCCAGCTCCGGCGAGTCAGGGCACTCCGCCTCCTCCACCGCCTCCTCCTCCGGCGAGTGACGATCAGGGCACGCGTGGCGGCACTCCGCCTCCTTCTCCGGCGCATGGCGGCACTCCGCCTCCTTCTCCGCCCGCGCCGGCGCTCCCGAGCAGCCAGCAGCATCCTCCTTCTCCGCCTCGCCAGCAAGGGCGGAAGAGACCCGGCGCCGCCCCAGCTGCTCCGGTGCGTCGTACTCCTTCTCCTCCGCCTCGTAAGCAAGCACGAAAGAAGACAGACGCCGCAGCCGCTCCGTCTGCTCCGGCGTCTAGCAGCACAACCAGAGGCGGGAGGAAATACAAATACGGTCCATCATCTCTCAAGCCTCTAGAGAAGTTACCGTACGAGAGGTCCGAGGAGGAAAACAATACGATTGTGCAGGCCCAGGTGAAGGAGTTCTTTGAAGGGGTGAAAGCAAAGAGGCATCCACCTCCGGAGGAGAAGGTAGATCCGGTGAAAGCAAAGCGCACTATCGATGCCCTGAGGAAACCACCAAAGTCTCCGCCGAGAACCAACTATGAGCGCATTACTGAACAGATATATCTCCAAGCCCAGCGGTCGGGAACTACTGTCAGTGCTAAAAGGTCAAAACAACGAGCAAAGGGGAAAATATTGCCCAGCTCGGCGAACAAGCACAACAATCGTGCCCCCCGCTCAATGTGTCTAATGCTCCGGGGACGGTGGCCGGTTATGGCAATCTTGACGATTACCTGCCTGACGATGCACTTCCTGATTTCTTGAAGGTGGACGGACACAGATACGAGTACGGGAAGCCTCTCGTCAAAGATGAAAAATCTCTGACAACAATGATGCGAAGATTCCATAATTGGTACATGGAAACCTGCAGAGAGTCTAATGGTAAGAATGCTTTGTATCTGCATATTAAAGAGGAGCACGATCTCGTTGCAAATGATCTGTTGACTGTTCCATTTGAGGAGTTCTTCGAGTTCTTCAATCAAAAGGTCCTCGATAAATTAATGGTCTTTTGCTACTACCTGTAAGTACTATTTCTGTCATTAAGTCTCTATATATAGCTCGGCTCTTTCATTGCATGCATGTATTTATAATTAATTATCCTCAATATATTATGCAGATTGAAGATCGTCGAGTGCAAAAAACAAGAAATTTATGATATTGGGTTCATTAACAAAAATATCATAGATGTATTTCTGGTTAAAAAGAACGTCAAAGAGGCCGAGGACAACTTGCTACGATCGTTGATAAAAAATCAAAACAAAGATACCATACTCTTTCCTTACAACGGCCCGTGAGTGTTACTGTCGTGTGCATATTCGGTTTCCCTTATTACTCAAGCGACGTTATAGTAATGTAATTGATGAGTTATGCATGCGTGCGCAGGTACCACTATATTCTTCTGGAGATTAAGCTTGAGCGTGCACTAGTAACCGTCTTAGACTCGAGATGGAAAGATCCCAAAACCTATGCGGACATGACTGAAATGCTCAGCAAGTAAGTTCAATCGATCATAATTAACGCACCATATTGGTAACTTTTTGTTCATTTCCTGATATCTCAAGTAATAACAATTATTTTTTTGTCTTGCAGGGTTTGGAAACAGTTCACCGCAGAAGCTCCGGGACTGCCGAAGGAGCTGCGATATACATACCCGAAAGTAAGTACTACTGGCTAGCTAGTTGCGCGCATCTCCGGCCCGTTGATTCTATATATAGCTATACTTTCATCAATGCCATTTATAATGCTTCATTATCAGTTTGATTGACCTCTATTTCTCGTAAAGTGCTTGTGGCAGGAGGAAGGGAATGATTTATGTGGATACTACGTGTGCGAGTTCATCCACACCGCGACTTTGAAAAACAAGCGGGGCTACTCTCAAAGACAATATGAAGTGCGTAAGCAATAATATTCACAATTTCATTTTATTACACCATCATTTCTGTTGAGTTTCATTCATATATATGTATTAATTAACCCCCTTCTTCAAATTAGACGTGGCAGATGCGGAATGAACTCCTAGAACCAGACCGCATGAAAGCAATTCAAGAGGAATTGGCGGGATTCTTTCTTGACCACGTCATCAGTAAAACCGGAGAATACCATGTGGAAATTGATTTCAAATGCTAGCTAGGGGTTTGTAATTATAAGAGATCTTATACATATTGTACATGTATGTAGCCAGTAGCGTCGGATACATGATACGAAAACTTGTTGTTCGACCAACCTCTCGGAGAAGGAGAGGTCGATCGATCACTTCTCTCGGTATGCATGACGAACTTCTAAACTGAATGGTTCTCTCGATCACTTATGTATATATAGTACGTAGCGTCCAAGCACGGACATAAGAGAGGACACTTCTCTCTATTAATTAGCTAGCTAACACAATATATGAAACACCTAATTAAATTAACCCCCCAAACCCCCCAACCTCCCCTCCTTTCAAAAAAAAACACAAAAACTCCAGCAACTGGAATGCTGACGCGTGGATGCATTTTGGTCCCGGTTGGTGCCACCAACCGGGACCAAAGGCCCCCTGACTGGGGTGGGCGCACAGGGCCACGTGGAGGCGCATTGGTCCCGGTTCTGGATTGAACCGGGACTAATGGGTGGAGGTATTAGTAACGATCCATTAGTCCCGGTTCATGAACCGGGACTAAAGGTCCTTACGAACCGGGACTAATGGGTGGTTTTCTACTAGTGAAAACTCATGCCTACATTTTTCACTTTTGTATTTCCACCTCTGTATTTACTAAACATGCCTACTACATCCTGTACTACTATAAGCAGCCCCCGACATCTTATATTCAGGAATATTATATTCAGGAATAGAGGAAATATAATGGAATGTAAATGTGACAAAGCATATACACTCAAGTTACAAACCATCCACCCCATGGAGAGAAAATTCTCGCATATGTTGTCTTTTTTATCGAGCATATATGCGAATTACACGACAATACAAAAGTAAGACGCCTGGACTACAATCTCTTTAGAGAATCCCATGTATGCATAAGAGAACATGCCATTCGGGAAAAAAATGTCTAATAAACATGTGTATCACATATACAGTGTATGTGTTACTTCTGATTCGAAGCAATAAGCTTGGCAATGAACTCGTTCAAAACAAAGGGATAGGTTTTTAATATATGTTGCCAACCATCAGACTCCATTAGTGTTTGCAAACACGAGGGAGACTGGGCTTGGATAAACTTGAAACACGAGGGAGACTGCTCCTTCAATCTGGAGCAGTGGTGCTGATCGGCTAGAACTAGTGTAGACACCACCGAGCTCACATGTATGTTCTCAGACAACTGCATTTCACAAATGAACTTGAGTCGTTCAAGATCATATCGGTCTGCCGCTACCAACAAATCTTGCAGCCATTGCAGCCCCATCTCATCAACTTCTGTTTCGTCGTCCTCATGCCATCCATCTCCATCCCAGGGAACGAGTCTGTGTAGATGAAGCTGAGCAAAGCCATGAACACTTCTGCTTTCATGTCTTTGATATGTATGATAGTGGACGTATCCTTCATGGGGCCAAAGAGTTGTGCCATGAAGACTTTAGACCTGGCTGCAAGCACACACCGGTGTGCAGCAAACGTCTCACCACTGACCTCGAATGTCACATCAGCACCAACCTTGGTTTGAAGGAGATGGTTAAAATGATGGCAAATGTCAGGCAGGCGCACCCCGTTTCCATGGCCAGCGGCATCATCATCCTCGATGTTGCAGACCATGATGTCACATCGGATGGTGAAACAATCAGCCTCCAGATTCATTGATCGTTCAACGGCGTCTTTTCTCTCAAACCTGGCGTAGCCCCAAGAAGAACCCTTGGAGGGGAAGCTGCATGTTTCAGCTTGACCAACGTAAAGAGGATTTTGCATCTCAACCTGGTCGATGAAACTGAAGGTGAACTTGGCTTTCACAGGCGTCTTGCCGTCATCGTTGTCATCAAGAACAACATCGAGGGAAACGAAGTCGGCGCAATCCGAGTTCTTGCCGTTAGGGAAGCACTTGATGAGCCAACAATGGCCTCCTACCCCGAACTCGCGGGAGGTGACGCTCTGGCCAGTGGGTCTCGACTTCTTGGTACGTGAGTAGTTTTCCACCACAAGCAGGTGGTACCCGCAGTCGGAGCTGGTGTTGATGAAGGCCACGGTGGAGTCGCACAGCTCGCCGTCCTCCACCACAGAAACGCCGGCGAACGACGACATGATAAAACCTACCTACCCGCGAGTCCATCAGAAATCTATCTACTCAGTCACCATTGATTGATAACAAGATACAGAGTTGAGATCGATCGATGAGCTGGGGGGCAAACCTGGTCACGTACGTCAGAGTCGTCGGAGACAGTCTGCACCGCCGGCTGGTCCTTCTTTATTTCACGTTTCTCAGGAAGCCTATGTAGTAGTAAGATAGATGGCCGGTCCACTACGTACATCATGTCCTAGACGGACAGTAACTTTCAAGTCCCAACAAGATTCCTAACACGTGTTAGTACAACTCCTAAACGGATCAAGAAAAAAAGTACAACTCATAACACGAAGTCCTAATTAGGCACGGCAAGCTGCCAAATCGTACAAATTAAACTCTGATGCTAATTAAGATTATATAACTGAATTTTCCACCTTCGGAATTATATAACTCACTACTGAAATTTCCGTATATGCCGGGTGCCAGGCTCTTCGCCGAGAGCCAAATCACGGACACTCGGCAAAGTAAATGACCGAGAGCAACACTCGGCAAACCTGACTTCACGAGAACTAGCTAACCTCGCCGAGAAGGGCTCACTGCGAACGAGCACCGCACGGCAAACGACGCAAACGCCGAGAGCACCACACGGCAAAGAGAAGCCACGTGCATGCCCGTTCACAACTGACGGCACCGTCACTTTCTGTTACCTATACAGAGAGCCTTTTTTTTGCGGGGGCTATACAGAGAGCCTTGATGTTACGCTCGATCAAAACACGTCACAGAAACATTCCTAGCTGACATGTGGTCCCATTGGTCACATTTTGCAGTAAAACTTTTAAATTATGGCAAAAACCGGCTGAAGGCTCAGAGTTATCAGCCACCTTGATAACCTTCCGATGGAGCACATCTTAGCCGTTCCTTTCGTGTCCCATGGATCGCACTTCCCCTCAATGCCATCTAACCCTCACGCAGCACAGGCACCACCTGTAGCTCCCACTGTCCCGCTCCAAGCACAGTGTTAAGCGTTGTATTATGCGGTGTTGTATAAACCGTATGTAGCGTGCGTGTTATGTATATCCAAAGGGTAGGATCGGTAGGGCTGTTGAGATTGCCTAGCTAGTTTCTTGTAGATCAATGCACAGTCCTAACCACCTACCTACCTCTTGTAATCTTTCTTCTATATAACACGTACGCGTCCCTGCTTAGTTGCATATGCTTTAGCCTCAATCTTCATATGGTATACAGAGCCAAACCCTTCCAACGCATCTAGGTCATGTCATCCTCCTCCTCCCCCGTCACCATGGCCTCCCACTCCCTCGCATCCCTTGGTCACACGATCACAGAGAAACTGACTAGGGAAAACTTCCTAGTATGGAAGGCGCAAGTCCTGCCGCACATCAAAGCCGCAGGCATGATGGGCTACCTTGATGGATCACGCAAGGAGCCAGCCGCCGTTCTTCTCACCGAGAGGGACCTCACCGACGGGAAGAAGGAAACCGTCTCCACGCCAAACGCCGAGCACGCCGTCTGGGAGACGCATGATCAATAGGTGCATACGTTCTTGATCGCATCTCTGTCTCGTGATGTTCTCATGCAAGTTTCGAACCATACTACTTCTGCTGGCATCTGGCAAGCCCTGGTGCAAAGCTTTTCATCGCAATCTAGGGCACGAACTCTCCAGCTTCGGTCTGCCCTAGGTAACACTCGCAAGGGGGACATGTCGGCAGCAGCCTACTTCACCAACATGAAGGGCATTGCTGACGAACTCGCAGCTGCCGGGAAGTCCCTTGGAGAAGATGATCTTGTCGATTAGATTCTTCAGGGCCTGGTGCACGAACCGGACTACAATGGTTTTGTTTCAGCAATCTCCACGGGCACCGCCACGAACCAACCGATCAGGCTCACGGAGCTCTTCTCGTTGCTCCTGGCGGCTGAAGGCCGCATCCTGCTCAGCAGGCAGCGTTCTCCCTGAATCACTCCGCCAATCTTGCGTCGCGCGGCGGCGGCCGTGGCGGCAACTACAGCCGTGGAGGCGGCAGTAGTGGCGGCGGAGGTGGCGTGGCGGCTACAACAACAACTCCGGGCCACCACGCTACAACGACAACTCCGGTGGTGGCTCCTCTGGTGGCGCGCCGCGCAACCAGGGTGGTGACCGCGGTGACCACGAACGCTGTCAGATCTGCAAGGAGGAGGGCCATGGGGCGTGGCGCTGCAGAAAGCGCTATGACAAGGGCTACAACAACAACGTCTGCAACCCTGCTGGTGGTGGTGGTCGCAGCAACAACGGCGGCGGCGGTGGTGGCAGTGGCGGTCAACCTCGCGCTGCCAATGCAGCTCACTCCTATGGCCTGGATACCAACTGGTATCTCGACACTGGCGCTACAGATCACATCACCGGCGAGTTAGAGAAACTGTCCGTCCGTGATCGTTACACTGGCAATGAATAGATTCACACCGCTAGCGGTCAAGGTATGGATATTGCACATATTGGCCATTCAGTCTTGTCCACTCCCTCTGGCTCGTTGAACTTAAACAATATCCTCCATGTCCCTAGTGCCGAACAGAGTCTCCTTTCTGCTTATTAGCTTATGAAAGATAATAATGTGTTTATTGAACTTCACCCTGAAACTTTTCTTGTCAAGGATCAGGCTACCCGGAGAACCATTCTTCAAAACAAGAGTAAATGGCGTTTGTTCCTAGTCGGCAAGGTGCTCCTCAACGTCAAGTGCTTGCAGCATCGACACCATCCACATCTCGGTGGCACAAGCGTCTAGGGCATCCTTCCCTTCCGGTAGTCCAGAAAATTCTTAGAGACTTTCATCTTCCTGTGTCAAATAAACAAGACCATCTTTTGGTTTGCGATGCATGTCAGATGGCCAAGAGCCATCAGCTACCTTATTCCCGTTCGAACAGTGAGTCCAGAGCTCCTTTAGAGCTTATTTATTCAGATGTTTGGGGTCCTGGACCCGTCTCTGTAGGCAGGCAAAAGTACTATGTCAGTTTTATTGATGATTTCAGCAAGTTTAGTTGGATCTATTTGCTCAAAAATAAATCTGATGTGTTTGAGAAATTTCACTCCTTTCAAGCTCATGTTGAACGCCTTTTCAATCGTAAAATTCTAGCTATGCAAACAGACTGAGGATACCAAAAGCTCAACCCGTGTTTTGAGCGCATATGTATTACTCACCATGTCTCTTGCCTTCATGCCCATCAACAGAACGGAGTTGCAGAAAGAAAACATAGACACATCATGGAAGTTGGTCTCTCCCTTTTAGCCCATGCATTCATGCCACTTAAGTTTTGGGACGAAGCGTTCCTCACAGCTATCTACCTTATCAATCGTGTTCCTAGTCGTGTCATTAAAAATCAAACTCCTCTAGAACGTCTCTTTGGAACCAAACCAGACTATACATTCCTTCGCATTTTTGGGTGTGCTGTGTGGCCCAACCTACGTCCTTTCAACAAGCACAAGCTCAAGTTTCGCTCTAAGCAGTGTGCCTTTTTGGGTTATAGTAGTCTTCACAAGGGGTACAAATGCCTTGATATCTCTTCCGGGCGTGTCTACATCTCCCGCGACGTTGTTTTCAACGAACAAGTCTTTCCCTTCGCCAAACTTCATTTCAATGCCGGTGCGCAACTCCGGAAAGAACTTGTCCTTTTACCTCCTCAACTTTTTCCACCTAATTATCTCCAAGGAGTGGACACTGCTGCCGGCCCTATATCTGTATCTAATACTCTTGATGATTATTCTGCTTACAGTGTACAGGCAACAGGTCACTAAATTAGTGAAGAAACAACATAAAATAACCCTGATTTTATGCAGCCAGGATCGCCTGCCGTAGAGGATCCAGACGCAACTCCCGGAGTAGATTTGGGCGGGAGTATCTCCTCTGGATCGCCTCCTGACGCAACCGTAGCGCAATCTGCTCCGGGATCCGCCCCGTCAGATGCAATAGGCGGGTGGCCAGGCGGGCCCTCTGGCGCGCTGTCCCCCGGTCGCCCGTCATCCGCAGTCGGCTCGGGCGGGCCCGCTCCACGTGCGTCTGGACCAGGCGGTCCAGCTCCACGCGCCTCCGGTCGGCCAGGCGGGCCCTCTCCTCGTTGTGCGGCCCCATGTGGCGGCTCGGGCGTTGCCTCGGATGCTTCCCCGCGGCTGCGCTCTCCAGCGACCAGCCCGGATCTGCCATCTGGCAGTTCGCCACGGGACGCCGCGCTGCATCACGCTGACCCGTCCCAGGGATCTGCCTCGGGATCGGCTGTGGTCGGCTCGGGATTTTCTGCGGATACTGCTGACTCTGCAAATTCTGCTTCACAAAACCGGCTGCAAATTTGCACTGATCAACCTGTGCCGCCTCCTCCTGCGCGCTCACAAACCAGGTCACAAAGTGGTAATGTCAAACCTAAAGTGTATAAGGATGGATGTGTTCGTTGGGGCTCCTTTTGTGCTGCAGGTGAACCAACAACTATACGTGAAGCACTTGGTGATCCAAGGTGGAAAAAGGCCATGGATGAGGAATACTTTGCACTCATGGATAACAAAACCTGGCATTTGGTTCCACCAGTCAGGGGTAGCAATGTCATTGACTGCAAATGGGTGTATAAAATAAAGCGGAGATCTGATGGCACCATTGACAAGTACATGGCTCGTTTGGTTGCCAAAGGTTTCAAGCAAAGGTATGGACTTGACTACGAGGACACTTTTAGTCCAGTAGTAAAAGCTGCCACCATCCGGTTAATTCTCTCCGTTGCAGTCTCTAGAAACTGGTGCATTCGACAACTAGATGTTAAGAACGCGTTTTTGCATCGTGTTCTCAAAGAGGACGTTTTTATGAGGCAACCTCCTGGGTATGAAAGTTCAAGCTCACCACATTATGTTTGCAAGCTTGACAAAGCTCTATATGGTTTGAAACAGGCACCCCGAGCTTGGTACTCTCGGTTGTATTCCAAGTTGCAGTCTCTTGGTTTTGTTGCATCCAAAGGAGATACCTCATTGTTCTTCTATCGTCGACATGGCATTATTATCTTCATGCTTATTTATGTTGATGATATTGTTGTTACTAGCTCCTCTCCTTCAGCAGTTGAGGCTCTTCTTAAGGACTTACGCATGGACTTTGCACTCAAAGATCTAGGGTCTCTGCATTTTTTTCTTGGCATTGAAGTTAAACCGGTTGCAAGTGGTATTTTGTTGTCACAAGGAAAATATGTCCAAGAAATTCTTCAGCGCATTGGGATGAAAGGTTGCAAACCTTCATCTACACCTCTGGCTCTCTCTGAGAAGTTATCACTCCATGATGGAGAACCTCTTACATCAGATGACTCCACTCGGTACAGGAGTGTGGTGGGAGCACTGCAATATCTTACCTTGACTCGGCATGATATCTCCTATGTAGTTAATAAGGTCTGTCAGTTTTTGCATGCTCCTACCTCTGTTGATTGGACTGCAGTAAAAAGGATCCTCAGATATCTTCAAGGGACGCCAGGCCTTGGCCTCAAACTTTGCAAATCTGATTCCATGCTTGTTAGTGCTTTTTCTGATGCTGATTGGGCAGGCTGTCCTGATGATAGACGCTCCACGGGTGGATTTGCAGTTTTTCTTGGAAGCAACTTAGTGTCCTGGAGTGCTCGCAAGCAAACTACTGTTTCCAGGTCCAGCACAGAGGCTGAGTATAAAGCCTTAGCTAATGCCACTGCAGAGGTAATTTGGGTGCAGAATATGTTGACAGAGTTGGGTCTTCATCATCCTCGAGCTGCATCACTTTGGTGTGACAATCTTGGTGCCACCTATTTGACCGCTAATCCTGTTTTTCATGCTCGAACAAAGTATATAGAGATTGACTATCACTTTATTCCCGAACGGTAGCAAATAAACTACTCAATGTTTGGTTTGTGCCTAGGGGTGATCAGGTTGCAGATGGGTTTACTATAAGCCCCTTTCTTTGAGGCAGCTAGAAGCTTTTCGACACAATCTTAACTTAGATAAGTTATGATTGAGGGGTAGTGTTAAGCGTTGTATTATGCGGTGTTGTATAAACCGTATGTAGCGTGCGTGTTGTGTATTTCCGAAGGATGGGTCTATATAACACGTACGCGTCCCTGCTTAGTTGCATACGCTTTAGTCTCAATCTTCACACACAGCAACAGTGGCCTCGACACCGTCTGAGCTACGATGCAGCGGCCGCAGGAGCTACGATGTAGCGGACGACGTCGACGCTGCCGAAGCTACGATGGAGCGGTCACCGGAGCTGCTACGCAGCGGTCATCGATGGCGCCAGAGAGCTACGATGTAGCAGTCCTCGACGCCACCGGAGTTGCACTGCAGCGGCCGCGACACCACCGGAGCTGCTATGCAGCGGTCGTCGATGATGTCGGAGCTGCTATGCAGCAGCCGTAGACATCATTGGAGCTGCTATGTAGCGGCCGTCGGAGTTGCGACCCAGCGGTCATCGACACCGCGGAGGTGCGATGCAGCGGCCGCGACACTGCCGGAGCTGCTATGCAGCGGTCGTCGATGCCGCCAGAGCTGCGATGCAGCGGCTGCCGACGTCGTTGGAGCTGCTATGCAGTAGCCGCGGGCTTTGATGCCGGCTGTTGTGGACGAGTTGCATCACAGCAAGAGCAGCCATGACGACGTTGCATCGCAACAAGAGCAGCGCCGGCTAGGTGCATCGCACCACGGCGGCCATGGGCGAGTTGCTGCGTCGCAGCACGACGGCCGTGCGATAGCGCCACATCCCATCGCCGGCAGCAACGACAAGCAGCCGCCTCGGCGCCTCCTCCCACGTGTTGTGTCGCCCCCGCTGGGTTGCAGCACTACGACGGTGGCGCTCGGGGCTTTTGCACCCACCGTTTGCGGCGGGGATGTAGCAGGTGGTGGGCGCCTTCGAGCGGGAGGAGCAGAGATGGGGAGGGGAAAAAGATGAGCAGCGAAGATGTACGGAGGACAAGGGACGCCAAGAGATAAGGCTATAGCAAGCAGTGCGGGAGGTTTAACTTTGGCTATTTTCAGCCGGTGGAAACACAGGGTTTTCCTTCAATTATTTGCTAAATATTTTAAAAGAATAATATGACGATGTCTTTGCCAAGAGCCAGCCTCGGCAATGCTCAGTATACGACTGTTGACTAAACCATTTGGAACTGACCAATGGGCCCGGGTGTCTTTGCCGAGAGCCAGCCTCGGCAATACTCAGTATACGATTGTCGACTAAACCCTTCGGAACTGACCAGTGGGCCTGGTGTCCCACATGGTAGTTGAACTTTTATCGAGTGTCACAGCCCTAGGAAAAGATTGGCACAACTGTAGTAGTAAAGTGCTCAACTGACTCCTTTTTCGAGAGTGCCCTCGAAAAAGAATGGCACCGCCGGTTGGCCATTCTTTATTTCACATTTGTCACCAAGCCTATATAATACTTCCTCCGTCCCAAAATTTGGTCTTAGATTTGTGTAGATATGAATGTATCTAATAATAAAATGTAACTAGATCCGACTCCAGTATATCAGTCTGACACTAGTCAGCATGCATCTAGACTCTTCAGTTTGCACGCTCGGGTCCTGTATTCCAAGATCCGACTGATCATCACGAAATATCTAGAGAACAAGAAGTTAATTTGCTTGAAATTAGTTGCAAAACATCACCTCACCCGGATGAAGAGCCAACCAACAGCATGCATGGCACGGTGCAAGTACCTCACTCATCACAAGCAGTAATTCGTGAAAGGGATAATAGCCACGCGCGTGTCATGACGAGGTCCACCTGGTTAATAGACATAGTCAAAGGCTCAAGGTGCCACATTGCCAGGTGCCTGGCCTCAAATCTATCCCCAGATTTTCATCACGAAAATTGACAGCAATCAATCATCTGCCCTTCAACATACACCAGAATGACATCATAAATTTGGGTACAGGGCGCAAGAATTGACACCATGGCTGTTCACGGTAACCAGGAATCCTGATGACCTTTGTCTTTGTCTTCCAAGTTCCCCTGAATCCTGGTTGATAAATTGCAGATTCAAGAACATGGACACTATTTGTCTTGAGATAAACACTAGAAAAGGGTTTTACATGACAGCAAAGGCACAAAGCAACGATATGTGAGACAACTAATGCACACAGAAATATATGAGGATTAAACACCTAGCTAAGGAACTTGTGTTGTGATGCGATGTTGATGCTCATTGCTGAATGCTCATTTCCACAGAGACAATTTGGCCATAAGTTGGAGTTTTCTGGTTCAGCATACAGACACATTACATCAAGACAGAACAGCAACACGCACAGACTACAGCGAATCCCATAAATGCCTAAGAGCACAACTACAAGTTCAAGGAACATGCATAGTTGCGTACCGTATAAAGAGTCTTACTTCCCCCGGTTTGAAGCAATCTTAACAAAGAGCTCCTTCAAACCCGAGGGATAGGTGGCATAGACATGATCCCAGCCATTAGTTGCCATTACTTTTTGCAAGCACGAGGGAGACTGGACTTGGATAAACTTGGCAGTGTTTTTTTTTTTGAAAAGGGGGACTCCCCGGCCTCTGCATCAGAACGATGCATACGGCCACCTTTATAAATGAGCAAATAACTTCAACAAAATCTTAAAGTCTGAAACCAAAGAAAAGGCAAGCTCACAATGAGCCATAATGCCCAAAACACATAAGCCAAAAGGCCACAACCGGCTGGCATCAAAAAGACAGGACAACTAATTGCATATCCTATTAGATGACCGCCATCCAAACCGGTTGAAGATATCCCGTGCTACCGTCTCCCACCGGATAGATCCAGTAACCAAACGCTCCCTGGCCTCCGTCGGAGTGAGTAACGACCACATACGGATCAACGCAGTGGCTCGGAATATAACCTGCAAAAAATGAATATTTGTTGTTTTGTTAAAAATCAAATCATTTCTGCAGTTCCAAATTGCCCACAATAAAGCACATACTCCTACGCGAATGTGTCTAGCTATTTCAGAATCTATCCCAATAAGCCACGCTCCAAATAACGTGTTGACAAAATTCGGAGGAGTAATGTTAAAGGCAATGTGCACCGTGTGCCACAAAACTTTGGCCAACGGGCAATCGAGAAAAAAGTGTTTGATTGATTCATCCCGATCACAAAAACTACACCTAGTAGATCCTATCCAGTTGCGCTTTACCAAGTTATCCTTTGTTAATATGACTTGTTTATGTACAAACCACATAAACACTTTAATTTTCAAAAGAACTTTGACTTTCCAAACATACTCGGAACTAGGAATGGCGCTAGAATTGATAACATTGAGATACATCGATTTAACTGTGAACTCTCCAGACCTAGTGAGCTTCCAGCGTAACTAATCGGGTTGTTGAGATAGCTGAACCTCCATCAGTCTACTCACTAAATGAAGCCACGATTCCCAAAGGTTGCCAGTAAGCGTTCTTCTAAACTGAATATTAAGGGGGATGGACTGAAGTATCGTTACAACATAAGCATACGTCGTTGAACAATACTGTACAAGGAAGGATACTGAAGCGCCAGCGGCGTCTCTCCAAGCCAGGTATCCTCCCAGAAACGCGTGGTACTGCCATTACCGATAAAGAACTTTGTCCTATTGAAAAAGGCTGATTTGACTTTCATGAGCCCCTTCCAAAACGGCGAATCCGTCGGTCTCACTGTCACCTAGGACAATGTTTTGGACTGCAGATACTTACTACGAAGGATCTGCGCCCACGTGACATCAGTCTCAAGTGATAACTTGTACAACCACTTGCTGAGAAGACATCTGTTCTTGACTTCAAGATTCTCAATGCCAAGACCCCCTTGGTATTTTGGTCAACAAATGATGTCTCATTTGGCAAGTCGGTACTTTCTTTTTAGTTCATCGCTCTGCCAAAAGAAACGGGGTCGATAGAAGTCCAGTTTTTTCCTAACACCAACTGGGACTTCAAAGAAAGACAAGAGAAACATCGGCATACTCGTGAGCACCGAATTAATAAGAATTAATCGGCCTCCATATGACATGAGTTTGCCCTTCTAGCAACTCAGTTTCTTCTCAAACCGATCCTCGATACACTATCATTATTTGTTTGTCAGCTTACGATGGTGAATGGTTATACCTAAGTACGTGAAAGGTAAAGTCCCCAATTCGCATCCAAACAATTGCCTATAAGCCTCTTGTTCCTCATTGGCTCTACCAAAACAGAATAATTCGCTTTTATGAAAATTAATCTTCAATCGGTCAATTGTTCAAATAAGCACTAGTAGAAAAAGGGTCAAATGTGAAGCACATTAGTGCCGGTTTGAATTTGAGCCGGCACTAATGTGTCCACTAGTGCTGGTTCCAATGGCTAGGCGGGCGGACATCATTAGTACCGGTTCGTGGGCAACAATTAGTACCGGATTATGCCACGAACCGGTACTAATGAGGCTGTGTCAGGCTGTGGGCCCCACGAACACCTTTAGTACCGGTTCGTGGCATGAACCGGTACTAGAGTTTCTTATTAAGCTGATTTTTAGTCCCACCTCGCGAAGAGAGAGGTAGTAGGAGCGGTTTATAAGCCGTGAGTGCAGAGACAATGAAGGAGACGTGCAATGCTCACCTGCAGGTTGCTTAGCTTCAAGCCTTTCGAAATAGAATAGATTGTACCGAGCTATGTGCAGAGTAGTGTACACTATTCGGAAAGGCTTGAAGCTAATTAACGAGCATTGCGCCTTTTTATTTTTTTAATAACTTATTAGAACTCCGGACTTCTTGTGTTACGGCAAAAACTGGATGCACTTCGTGTACAAACTAGACAATCTCTTTCGAAGTATCAGAGCCGGTTTCGGACGAAAACTCATCTGTTACACCGACACTTCATTTTTTAAATTTATTACAACTCCAGACTTTTTTGCATTCAGTATGCACCATTCTAATCCACGTCATCAATTTTCAACCCTTTCTGATATCATTTGCTCCCCTAGCACGAACCGGTACTAAAGAGGTTGTGGCAGGGCTATTTTTAGTCCCACCTCGCTCCCCTAGCAAGATTTTGACCACCTTAAATATGGTACTTCCCAAACTATCACAAGCATTTGGTCTTCATTGAACTCTACGTGTAGGATCTGTGGCTGCAATAGGAGTCTTCGCCGGTTCTTAAATCGGTGGTAGATTACTATTGACAATTTAGATTCTATACAAAAAGATCATTGATGATCAATGTATTTTTTATATACTTCTCTGTAGCAGTAGTGCGTCTTGGCTGAAAAGCGGTACTGATCAATGTATTTTTCAGTGTTCAGATGCACAATTTAAATATGTTACTTCTCAAACTATCACAAGCATTTGGTCTTCCAACACATTCTGACATCATTTGCTGTTTTTCAGTCAACGATTTGTTTAGATCAGAGCTAAATGACCATGAAAATGAAAATCACTACAAAACAAACTCTAAAAATGTTGAAGGTATCATCATTTCACCCGCATAGCATGTGTGAAAGAGTAGAGAGGGTCACGGCAAAAAAGAAAAAAACTATATAAAAAAATTACTCAAAAATAAATAGAAGAAAATAAATAATGCAAAAAAGAAAAAATATTATATAAAGCAAAAATATTCACAAAGAAACTAAATACAGCAAAAGAAACTACTCAAAAATAAATAGAAGAAAAAAATAAAGCAGAAAAGAAAAACTATATAAAAAAATTATTCAAAAATAAATAGAAG
>NC_041391.1:723953880-723954757 GCF_002162155.2 Triticum dicoccoides
CTAAATACAGCAAAAAAATACTCAGAAATAAATAGAAGAAAACAAATAAAGCAGAAAAGAAAAAACTATATAAAAATTACTCAAAAATAAATAGAAGAAAATGAATAATGCAGAAAAGAAAAAAATATATAAAGCAAAAATATTCACAAAGAAACTAAATACAGCAAAAAAACTAATCAGAAATAAATAGAAGAAAACAAATAAAGCAGAAAAGAAAAAACTATATAAAAAAATTACTCAAAAATAAATAGAAGAAAATAAATAATGCAGAAAAGAAAAAATATAAAAAAATTGTTGGGGCGCTGCCCGGTGGGTCTGCCAAAACTAGGGTGTGCAAATTCAGGCCCAGAAGGGCTAGCAGGATCACAGGGCAGCGCGTCGGAGTTAGGCCCAGAAGCCTGCTATATCGAGGAGTTCGAAAGGGCAGCCGCGGCTGGGTTTATAAATCAGTGCGGCTGCCCTTCGCTCGGCGAGGTGGGAATAAAAATAGCGCACCGCGGGTGACAGCGCACGGCTTTAGTACAGGTTGGTGGCTCCAACCGGTACTAATGGAGGGGCCTTTAGTACCGGTTAGAGCCACCAACCGGTACTAAAGGCCCTCGTTTCCCGCCGCTTGGCCTGGCCAAAATTGGACTTTAGCATCGGTTGGTGGCTCCAACTGGTACTAAAGGCCCCACCTATAAATACTACACTTTCGAAAAATCAGTTCCATCGTGGACCACTTCTCCACTTCTTCTCGCGCGACTCGATCTATTGCCGACGCCGACGCCGACGCCGCCGCGCCGTTGCCCACGCCGCCCTCGATCGCCGCCCCCGCCGCACGTACGTCGTCGCCGTCCCCGCCGCGCCCCCGCCGCCCATCGTCGCCGTCCCCGTC
>NC_041391.1:723955484-723961346 GCF_002162155.2 Triticum dicoccoides
ATCCCGTCGCCACCGCCCCCGCCGCCCGTACGCCCGCTCGTCGTACCCACACACACACATACACGCACACACTCATGCACACACACACATACACACACACACACACACGCATACACACACACGTACACACACACACAACACACACATGTACGTACACACATACACACACACATATGTTTTTATTTATTTTCTGTTTTCTATTTTTTACTTATTTTCTGTTTTTAGTAAGAAAATTTAGGTATATGAGATTATTTGAACTAGTTGAATTAATAGAACTAGTTTATTTTTAGTAAGAAAATTTAGGTATATGAGATTATTTGAACTAGTTAAATTAATAGAACTAGTTTATTTTTAGTAAGAAAATTTAGGTATATGAGATTATTTGTACTAGTTGAATTAACAGAACTAGTTTATTTTTAGGAAGAAAATTTAGGTATATTAGATTATTTGAACTAGTTGAATTAATAGAACTAGTTTATTTTTAGTAAGAAAATTTAGGTATATGAGATTATTTGAACTAGTTGAATTAATAGAACTAGTTTATTTTTAGTAAATGTTTAGTTGAATTAGTTGAATTAATTGAATTAGTAAGTGTTTAATGTTTCGTCTATATGAACATATATAGGAAATATCGTCTGACGACGGAAAAAATTCATTATGTGTGAATACTGTGAAGACCAGCGTGGCCTGTGCGACAGAAATTTTCTTGTTGATGATAGGCGATTCAGCATCAAGCTGGATGAGACCTTGAAGTCGATACAGTAAGTCACAACGACAAGTCTGTTTTCGTAATTAAGCATGGCTTATATATGCTTCATTTGCCTGACTTATAATTTTTAATTTTCACTATTCTACTAACGCATCCCCTGCCATGCAAGAATTTTTGTCTTGGATAAGATATGTTTCAATAATATGGAAACTATGGAGGTAAAGAGAGTTTACCTGAAAACTGAGCATGGTTATACTTTCAACGTTAAAGTATACAATGCAAAGACGTGCACCTATTTTGAATGCAAAACTTGGCAAGCACTATGCAAGGCTTATGCATTTGAGCCTGATATGGTTATCACCTTTGATATTCGTCTGGAAGATGATATTGAAGGTAATAGAGACATATGGGTCGATGTGCAGACGCCTCCAGTTCGACCATTATGTGAGTTCTTCTCAACTATATTTTTGTCTTTGATATTGCTTATTCAAAAATAATTGACAACTAATTTCTATTGACAGCTTATTTCCATTCAAGCAAACATGTCCGATGCTTGGTAGACAGGACCTATTACTGTCCCGGAGCTGAACTAAACTGCGAGGAGATAAGTCATTATGTTTCATGGCTTGAGGATCTTCATACTGTCAAGACAAATTTTCTTCCTAGACTTAGAAATGTTAGTACTCAAAACGTGCGACCAATAGTGATCATATTGAACTACGGTCACATCTATTTATGAATGATGGTAAGATTTTTACTATTTGTCCTCAGTACATCTTTTGCATACATAATTTTTTTGCTAAACTTTCATTGCTAAGTATATTAATTAATTAAGTACTATACGATGTTCTTCAACAGGGACTCCCGATGACAGTTGTGCCTCAGGGGATCGAGACTAAAGGTCGCATGTCAATTGTTAGATTACGACCAAGATATCCTGCATTGCACATGAGTGCATTCAGGATTTGTAGAAGCGATGAATGCTTAATAGTGAAAGATTGGAGGAAAATTGTTAACGGTCGCAGAGAAGTACTAGGGGGCAACAATGAGAAGCGCAGCCCATGATTAGGAGATAGGTTCATCTGCATGCTCCAGTATGATGAATCAGGAGAGCTATACATGTTCTATGCTATTTTACCTGAGAGAGAGCAGCAGGAGTGATTTAGCTAGTTCATGCTCTTAGTACTTGTCCTTTCATGTCGGTGTTCTTCGTTCTGAACTTCATCTCAAAGAGTGATTTGCTTTTGTGGTGTTATATATGAACGCTTATAATATCATGACAATCATGTTGAACTCGATGATATTTTTGCTTCTGATACAAGTGAATGTTTCTTCTTTAAGCTAGTGTTGGTGGTGATTAGATAGCGGTAATGACTATGATGATTAAATAGTGATAATGATGACTACGATGATTTTTAGCTAGCTAGCTGAAGTATATATATACTCATGTTGATGATATGATGCAAGAGTTTTTATATTAATATGATGATATGATGATGAGTTATTATATCATTTAATGAAAGAAACCGCAGATTAGTTTCAGCTCGATGGATCCTACCTAAGTGATCAAGTATATATGCCATATCCATATATATTATACTTGATCACCTAATTAGGTGATCAAGTATAATATGGATATGGATTTAACAACTCATTATAATGTAAAACAATCACTAAATTAAATTGAAAACACAAAATTAAAGGAAAAAACAAACATTTAGTACCGGTTGGTGTTACCAACCGGTACTAAAGACATACGCGCACCCGGGCCTGGCTCGTGCCATGTGGTGGCACTTTAGCGCCGGTTCATGACGAACCGATACTAAAGGGGAGGGACCTTTAGTCCCCACTCTTTAGTGCCGGTTGGCGAACCGGCACTAAAGACCGTCACGAACCGGCACTAAAGGCCGGTTCTGCACTAGTGAAGCATAACACCAGCTTCATATTTCTCGCTTTTGCCAAGTTGTGCTCCATAAAAATGATCGTATCATCGGCGGACAGACACACCTCCATCAACTAGATGAGGCACCAAGCCACCCACCTGACCAGCCTCCTTAGCCCTTCCCATCAGAATTGCCAACATATCAACCACAATGTTGAACAAAATAGGAGACATTGGATCACCTTGTCTCGGACCCTTATGTGTCTGGAAATAATGACCTATGTCGTCATTCACCTTAATTCCAACACTCCCTTTTTGTGTGCAAGATTCTACTTGGCGTCGCCAGGCTTCATCAAAACCCTTCATACGTATGGCCTGTTGAAGGAAAGGGCCTTTGACTTTATCGTACGCTTTCTTGAAATCCACCTTGAAAACAACTCCATCCAGTTTTTTCGTGTGAATCTCGTGGAGCGTTTCATGCAGGACCACAACCCCTTCTAGATTGTTTCTGTCCGGCATGAAAGCAGTTTGGGAGTGCTGCATCACAGAATGCGCAATCTGCGTGAGCCTATTAGTCCCAACCTTGATAAAGATTTTGAAACTAACATTAAGAAGACAGGTGGGCCTGAATTGCTCAATTCTCTGCTTGGCTAGAATAAGAGTGGACATCACCGAGATCACACATATGTGCTCAGACAACTGCTTTTCACAGATGAACTTGAGCTATTGGAGATCGTATCTGTCTGCCACCACAAACAAGTCTTGCAGACATTGCAACCTCATTTCATGGTGTACTGCCTCCTCTACTTGTCCTCCTTCCAGAACTTGTGACTTTTCATCCTCCTCCATGCTGTCATCCTCTATCACGGGTAATAAATCTGTGTAGATGAAACTAAGCAAAGCCCTGAACACTTTTGCTTCCATGTCTTTCATATGTATGACGATGGATGTCTCCTTCATGGGGACAAAGAGCTGCGCCATCAAGACTTTAGACCTGGCTGCAAGCACACACCGGTGTGCAGCGAACCTCTCGCCGCTGATCTCGAATGTCACATCAGCACCGGCCTTGCTTTGAAGGAGATTGCTAAAATGCTGGTGCATGTCAGAAGGGGTGCCCCCAACATTCTCAGTTTTGGGATCCTTGCAAACAACCATGATGTCGCACCAGACGGTAAAGCAATCACCCTTTAGATCCGATGATCGTTCGAGGGCATCTCTTCTCACAAACTTGTCATTGCCCCAGCAAATAGCACTGCCAGAGAAGGTGCAAGTCTTGTTAGCTTCCCAAATGTAGATTGGATTCTGCTTCTCAAGATGGTCGATGAGGCTGAAACTTAACTTGGCCTCCACAGCAATGTCGAAAGGGTCTTGAACGTCATCAAAGAGAAGGGTGACGTAGAGGGAAATGAACTCGACGCAGTCCTTGTTTAAGCCGTTGGGGTAATAGTCGAACCAATCATGGCCTCCCACTGTGAAAAGACTAGTGCCGGCACTCTCGCTAGTGGGTAGCTCCTCCTTAGTATGCGAGTAACCCCTGACCATGAGCAGGTGGTACCCGCTGTCCGCGCCGCTGGTGTAGATGGCCGTCGTGTTGCAAGAGCTCTCCTTGTTGTCATCGACTACCGACACGCAGGTGAATACCGACATGAGGAACCTGCAAGTCAGCATTCAAATCCCAAGTTTTAGAGGTGGGGTATTTATCGAAAAAGGCTTCCGCCCCGCTCTATATATAAAGCAACGACCGACAACAACTCGGTACAAACGCACACCGCCACCACACACGCATACATCCAAGGCAAGATACATAGGCGCTGAGCGCAGCAACATGACCCCAAGCACTACAAGAGCAACTGATGACTCCAACAGTGACCACGCCACCGCAAAGAAATGAAGCCACATACGACGAACCGTGAGCTCCAAGACGGTTCCTTCAGGAAAGTTACGACACCGGAGTGCCGCCACTGCCCGATCCAAGGATCGAAGTTTCCCCAGGAGCCACACGACGGGCAATGAGAGCTGCAACGACGCCTTCAAGAAGGGAACGAGAAACGCCACCACCGGTCCGTCCAAAGATAGACCAGTTTTTCACCCCGGCCAACACTCACCACCACGGAACGCCACACCCAGGCTACGATGCCGTCCACACGACCATGGCTGTCGGGCAGCACCGAGCGACAGGCTCTGCCCAAGAGCACCATGCTACCACCACCAGGGCTGCCGCCCCGGCATCCAAGACCTCGATAACATCTCACTCGATTCCCACCGCTACCCCAACAGAAAAGACGAGCGGACCCCGTGGGAAACTAGCCTCCATCGACTCGTCCTGCCGCATCGGGCGCGAGACGAGCACGGTCCTGCTGCCGTGCGCAAGACGGGCTCGGTCCTGCTGCCGGGCGCGAGACGGGCACGGTCCTACTGCCCTAGCGCGAGACTAGCGATGGGCCACAGCTGGGATAGGGCCATCCCTTCAACGGAAATAGCACCCGGACGACGAGGAGACAGATGAAGGCCGATACAAGCGGCCTACAGATGAGCTGATGCCAGGGCATGCCAGCTACTGTCGTAGCCGACTTGTCAAGCTGCCATGGAGCCACCCACGCCCGGAGCAGCAGCCACACTGGGCCACTGCCCAAACCGCCCAGCCCGGCGATCTCCAAGCGTCAGAGCCGCCGTGCACGCACCCGCGCCACCAGATAGCCACCCCGGATGCCACCACCAGGCCGCCCGAAGCGACCCTGGTCTGCAGTCCCGCCACTAGATAGCCACCCCGGATGCCACCACCAAGCCGCCCGGAGCGTCCTCATGCCGCACCGGCACCACACCGCTGCTACCTCCGCCCAGCTGCAAGGAAGAAGCCGCCAACCGCAGCCCAAGCCATCCACAGCCCACACCGCCCACCATGGTGGCCGCCAGATCTAGGTCATCCCTCGCCACGAGCTGAAGCAAGACCACCAGATCGGGCACCACCCCCGCAGCCCGCCACCACCAGGAGGCATGCACGCACCCACCGGAAGGGAGGCCGCCCTGCGCCACCGTGGCAGTCATCGCGTCAGTTCTAAGGAGGGCAAACCCCAACATACCCGACCGAAGGGGCCGACAGAGCATGCTCATCCCCGCCGTCGTGCAGCCACCGTGCCGCCAATGAACACCTGCGCCACCGCTGCAGCCACACGTCGCCATGCCCCACACCAACATGGTGCCTCCACCCAGCGGTCGTGTCCCGCGCCACCACCTACCGAGGAAGGAGGAAGGACTCCCGCCGCCGCCGCCG
>NC_041391.1:723961681-723970190 GCF_002162155.2 Triticum dicoccoides
TGGGTCGCCCGACGGCTCGCGAGAGCCAAGCGAGCGACGAAGGGGGATTTTTTTCAGTTCCTTCAAGCTCGGTTTTTTTCAGCAGGTGGGGTATTTTTGAAAAAGGATTACTATAGCTTAGTGCAATGCTAAACCTTTCTTTGTGAAGTCGTGTAAAAAAAGTTGTGGTCAACGGGGAATGAAAGAAAAAGGTTTTGCGAGTAAGGAATGCTAGGTTATATAATTTGTCTGTGTGTAAAAATATTACTGTCCGTGCTGCTGTCGACGCTTTGATGTTTAGAAGGATTTTGTATGGGGAAATCGTGGAACTAGGGCAGGCTGATTGTGCTCTTGCTTGTTTGAGTGAGGAGCAGGGTTCCTGTCGCTGTAGACTAAAAATGCATGCTAGATTTTGTGTTCACTAGTACAATGTTGAAAGAAATTCAAGTTCAGTGGGCACATGTATAGGAGATTGTGGTGTGTTAAGACTTAAGACCTCTGAAAATCAAGGTCTTGTTGTGGTTGGCTCTTAGGAATATGTAGTAGGAAAGATTATTGTGCTCTTAGGAACAATTAATATGTATAAGAGCCATGTGAAAGGTGTGCATCGGGATGCGGTCCACCACCTCGGAACTGCTAAAACAAATGGCTATGCAAACTAAGCATGCTTACATGTCTGCCACTTGGCCACACTTGATGAAGGATGCTGCTCATCTCCCGATGCGCCGGCCCCGCCCCCGCCCCCGTCTCTCTGCTCAACCACCGCGCCCACCATATCCTCCCTCTCCCCACCGTCTATGCGGGCCTTCCAGATCAAGCAAGGTGAGGCGGCGGCGCTCCCAGATCCACGACGCGCCACCCTACCTCGTCATCGCGGCTGGCGGCCACGTCCTCGGCTTCCCCGCCGACCCCTCAGAAGGTGCCTCTCCATGCCGCATCCATGGCTTGCGAGGCGCAGTTCGGATAGGTGTAGAAGCTCTTCATCTCCGGATGCAGTTGTTGGCCTGCTCCCTGCCGTGGCCGCCGTCCACCATCTCTTCGGCAGAGCGGAGGAGGACGAACCCCACGACCATCAGCATCAACCGGAGCTGCGTGCTTGATGTGCGATGTGTGCATGCGTGAGTTTCTCCATCCGTGATGTGCGTGGTTGATGTGTGCTTGATGCGTGTGTGCCTGCTTCTAAATTGCTGCATACATATTGCTAGAGAGAGATGCTGACCTTGACGTGTGGCACCTTTTTGATCTCTGATTTCCCCCCCTCTGAATCAGATTTGCATACATACCAGCAGGTGCCATGTGGATTTATCTGTCTGTACGCATGGTAAAAGATGGTCTGAATCTAGTTGCACATCTGTGTCCTTGATTCAGATAATTCAGTTGGTTCATTTCATAATATCTGCAGCTAGTAAAAAATGTGGAAGCTAAAATGCCAAATAAAGTCCAGTCCTCTCATTTTACCTTTGCAGAGAAGATACTAATTTTCTAACCTGTAACTAAACTTCAGTTAGTATATATTACAATAGTGCATAATATCTTTAGTTCCCTGCCCATTATATGGTTTCAGGTTTTGTTCTTCTCGATGTCGTTATTGATTGTTGGTCTGCTGCCTAATTTGCTCATAATTTGTGCTAATTCAGCCTACAATGAGCTGCGACACCCGGATGTCGATGCAGATTAGATAAAGATCGGAGCGGGAGTCCTAAAAGTTCATTTATCCACAAGTTTTGCCACCTCGATGACAACAGAACTGGACGCACCATATTACTCTAGTTATTGTACCATGTTGCTTTCATTTTTCTAATATAAGGGTTGATCGTTGCATGCTAGTCTTAGCTATGTTCATTTTCTTTGGCCTAGTGCTCGATTTGCTGCTATTGCTACTCTAATTCCAGCCTTGATTATATTCTGAGAAAAAATACGTGTACATGAGGAAGACAAATCAATGGAATTTCTTTGTCATGTGGTTGATGCACTCATGAATCTGTGTGATTCTTTTGTCTTCTTCTTTGTATCTCTTCTTTTCTTACCCATCCAATGGATTTGTGGGCTCCTGAAGCCATGAGTATTCATCATGTATGCGTTTATTTACAATCTATAACCTCTTTGAGCATAGAGTTCTAGCAAAAAAATGATTTCTTGTAATCAATGATTTCTACACTAACTTGCCTAATAATGTTAGAAAGTTGCCTACAATATTTTCTGTATTTTTTGGCATAGGATTTGCAGCAACTAGCAAGCGGAGGGAGGAGAAGGTGTCAGAGTGCCGGTGACTAGGAAGCGGAGCAAGAGGAAGAGCCAAGGGGGCAGCGCCATCCATGAGCTGCGACCACCTAGCGGGGATGAGCTAGAGTCGAGAAAGTGTTGTCGCTAGTGGTCGAGGAATGGACCGCAAATTATCGGTAAGTATCTTGAAATCGACCTCCTAAGCATGTGTTATTCTACTCAAATCTACGATTCTATGTGGTAGAGGCGAGATAGGGAGGTTGAAGAGGGGTGTGCAGGGTACCGGTTTTTGGGCAAATCGATGATTTCGAGCACGGCGGTGGTTTACGCCTTGGGGATGCAGGGGCTGTAATAGTTGATGATTCGAGCCGAAAGCATCCAAAACTTGCCCATGGCATGATAGTGAGTTGCCAGAGTTGATGGCATGAGTTTCCCAACTGCTCCTGCGATGCGGGGGCTGGAATTGTTGATGATTTGAGCCGAAAGCATCCAAAACTGGCCCACCACATGATAGTGAGTTGCCAGAGTTGATGGCATGAGTTGCCCAACCGCTCCTGCGATGCGGGTGCTGGAATCGTCGATAATTTGAGCCAAAATTGTCCTAAACTTGCCCAACGCATGATAGTTAGTTGCTAGAGATGCTGGCATGAGTTGCCCAAAGATCCGCTCCCGGGAGTGATGTGTGTTATTTCGCCAAAAATATGCGCAACACATGACAATTAGTTGCTACAGAGGCTGCCGCGAGTTGCCCAGGGATTTTTTTAAGCAACAAATTGATTTAATTTGCACATAAGTTGCCATTTCTAATAGAATAATTTGTGTACATATAAATAGTAGTTGCCTAAATCACCTAAGTTTCGTAAATATGATTTCATGGATATTCTTGCCTAAACATTTTTTTTGCAGGGCCTCACTAAATTAATTCTAAAATGACGTGAAACGAGCGTTTTCGAGGTTTTATGCACACACCCAATCAAGAAGTTTCAATATCCACCTCTAGGTAAGTTGACGATTGTTGCCGTTGGGGGGAGGGGGGAGTTTGAGAGGTTTTTGCGAGTTGAGAAGTTGGCAGAGGCTCCGAGTTGCCAGAATTGTCCGCATGAGTTGCCAGATTTGTAGTATGGAGTTGCCGCATCTGTGATATATGAGTCGCCTAACATTTGTTACTTAGTTGCCTGATATGGTCCAAAATTTACCTAAATGGGCGTCAGTTTGGTTACTTAGGATGCCTGATATGGTTGCATGACTTCTTCGCTAGTTGTTTTAGTTAGTGGTTTTTAATTTTGCCAAAAGTTGCCCAACACTTTGTAGGTAGTGGCCTCAAATAAAACATTAACCTTACTCTTCTGTTATTTTCCTTCTCATTTCTTTTTCTCCCTTGTTTTTACCAGTCACATGCTTTCTTTTTCAGGCACCTCACAAACATATCTCGAAGTTCACAAAAATACACACTTATTCACCTGCGCTAAAACCTAGGGGTTAAGCAAGCCCGCACTACTAGACTAGGCAACTTACAAACATAGAACAAGCTAGTGGAACTAAAAATGGTAGGTCACACAAAAATGTTAGGCAAAGACCTAGGGGGATTACTGGTTGTGTGTCAGGCAAATAAGACATGCAGAACAGGCAACAAGATTTAAATGTTAATCAAGTCACCTACTCAACACTAGCAAGTCACATTCAAATTTCAAGCAAGTCACATACTCAACACTAGCAAGTCATATTCAAATGTTTTGCTCACAACTACAACTATCAAAGAACAATACTTCATTTTTGTGTTCTTGTGTGGGTTTGGTCCATCGTTGTGTTGTTTGACGATGCACCCAATACTATTATCTTTCATATACAACCTTCGAAAACATGCTAAATACTAACTGGACATGCCTAATAGGTTTTTGGTTGTGGGGTATTGGAGTTCTATTTATACCACGCGCCCCCCTGTGTTTTTCTTCATTGTTTTTTGGAGGCCAACTGACAAAATTCTCAAACTAAATGAAGTCAACCTTTTCAGCAGATACTTCTGGGTACAACCACAACTTGCCTGAACCTACTATGTAACTTTACATTCCCTGGCATGACTTGCCTTTTGATTCTTTTTCTTGTTACCTACTTTTTTTCTCCCAAACTAGGGATCATGCAAACTACAGAGCTGCAGAACAAAATAAACATGCCCAAGAAAGAAGCTCCACTACTCACTTTTCCAGGTATGCTTTGCGCAAACCAAATTTGTTGCGACCAACTTGTTTTTGTCAATGCCTTTTTTCAAAGCATTTGCATGTTATAAGTAAAAATCAAAGCAAAAAACATATGTTATTGTCTATACACGGGGTAAGCTGCAACATAGATGTGATTTTTGCCCACTGAGTGCATTGATTTTGCCCAAAAAAATCCATAGCAGTTTTTTTTATTTTGTTGTTTTGCACTAAAAGATTCCTAGAAAAGGACATCATTAGTTGTTTGACTTTTTTGTGTAGTTTTCTGCATAGAGAACCATGAATCGGGATAGGAATCTTGAACCCATCAATATGTAGTTTTAATCCATACCACGAGCTCAGTAGTTCATGCAACCAAGAAAAGTATAACCTAGCCCAAAACACCAAAGGGCTTTTATTATTTTTTAGAACTTAGGTTGGGCTTTTCCCACAAAACCATCAGCTGCCTGCAAATCATTCTATACTTCCGTGCATCTCAACACAACTTGCCTAAAAAAATCAAAATACCTACACCAATCCAGCTACTCATGCACCCTACAACCTACAAACCCAAAACAGAAACCAGCCGAAAAACCTTAAGGAAAAACAACCTAAAACATGTTCACAAGGGCTTCTTTGTGTTTCTTTCTAGTTTACCATAAATCATTGAATTGCCCGTGTCTCAACACAAACTTGCATAAAAGATCAGCCCTAGGTCCTGGTTGGAGGGATTGGATTTTACTTTGACTTTTTTGTAGTTTTTGCATACACAACTACAAATAAGCTTGGGAAAGCATGAACCATCAACTTGTTTTTTTTAATAACCAGGGCAGGCTGCGCTGTTGATTCCACTGAATTTGCCCCAAATCACACAAATGTAACCTGATATATTGGGAGGGATAATGCATTCATAACAACACTACATTTAGTCTTCATGTTATCCAAACAACAATCTTCTGAATTGTGTGTTTTCAAAGGCAACACTACGCAATACAAGTTTTTTGTCTGGATAGCAAAGTCATGATGAATTACACATAATTTTTTCCAGATTTGTTTTGGCTCTTTTGAGTAGACTTGCTTGACATTCGAATGTGACTTGCTAATGTTAAGCATATGACATGCCTGTGTTTTATGTTTTCTGCACTTTTTAAGAATTTAGGTTATGTTCTTACCCCCAAACCATCAGTTGCCTGCAGAGCATTATGGTCATGGCCATCAAAGGAGACAGGGGCGAGATGGAGCTGCCATCTGGATCGAGGTTTGGGAGGACGGAGGTGTGCGTCTTGAGTTAGTAGGAAGGGCGGGGCGTGGAGGAAAGGGGAAGAACAAGGCAACTCACGTCCTTTTTCTTGCACGTGATTGAGGGGGAGGGGTGTTTGTTGCTGTGCGACAATTGATCGGGACAGGGGACCAGGTCCTGGGACTTTCCTCTTTTGATCCTCTTTCTGGATGGTGGGAGATATCTTTCCTTAAATGGGGTGTGTGCCAAGAAACTCTAGGTAGCACCTGTTTGCTCCCTAGTCGCGTCCAAAAAATTAAGGTGCAACAACACCAACTCGTACATGTTTATATACTGAGTCTGACAGAACATGCAAACAGATAGCGTGATGATTCAAATCCCCTGGTTTCCTGCAAACTGACGTTAATATAGACAACAATGTATGTATGTGTCCACCAGTAAGGAAATGTGTATAACCTGGAATTTCTGACAGGAGCAGCTAGCCATCAGTGACGGAAGGGGGAAATTGTGGCAGCCAACATAGCAAGACTAGCTCAGACATCAACGCCAGCATAGCTCCAAGTGCGGTTGAACAAAAGATATTTGTTACAGTATATATATAAAGAAAAAATATATTCCCTGTGGCCCCATCTGTGCACTCACATGTGCTTCCAAATACACTAGGATGGAAGTAATATTTTCAGGTACAGAGCACAACTAAAGCATTGGACTTAGCAATAACATTTCAAGTTACGACCCTCCTCTCCCAAGGAGAACATCAAGCACCGAGGATAAGGTTCCTTGGCAATCGATCAAGGTTTCACACTGACGCTTTACTTTATAATCAGAAAAAAAATATTTCCCCTAAAACCAAGTTCATAAAATGCCTTTCCAAAACATCTACATTGTTTTTCTTGATAACCAAGGCACAAAGCAAGACAATTAATGCAGACAAATATATGAGGATAAAATGACTAGCTAGGAAGCTTTCACATTACTGAAATGTCAATCAATTTGACACTTGCATCTCCATGAAGAGACAATTTGCCATATTTTTTAGAATTTTCTGATTTAGGACAAGGGCAAACTATATACATGACAATACAAAAGAAATACACACAGATTACAATCTCTCTAATAGCACATATACAGAAGTCTGTCACTTCGGGTCTAATTAAGGGACAAGCATACCGTATGCAGAGTCTTACTTGTGCTGGTTTGAAGCAAACTTGAGAAAGAGCTCCTTCAAAACCGCGGGATAGGTCGAAGCTACATGAGCCTAGCCATTAGTTGCCATTATTGTTTGCAAGCACAAGGGGGACTAGACTTGGATAAACTTGAAGCACGCCTCCTTCAATCCCTGGCAGTGGTGCTGCTCGGCAAAAGCAAGAGCAGAGATCACCGTGCTCAAACCTATCTTATCAGACAACTGCTTCTCGCGGATGCATTTGAGCCTTTGTACATCATATCTATCAACCGCTACCAACATGTGTTGAAGCCATTGCAGCAACATTTCATCCTCTAAAATTGCCTCCTTTTCTTGCCCATCTTCCATAACTTGTACCATTACATCCTCCTCCATGTTGACATTGTTCTTGTCCATCACAGCGAATGAGTCTGTGTAGATAAAGCTATGTAGTGCCTTGAACACATTTGCTTCCATGTCTTGGATCTGTATGACATTGTTGGACGCCTCCTTCATGGGGCCAAAGAGATGTGCCATGAACACCATGGATCGGGCAGCGAGCACACACCGGTGTGCGATGAAGGTCTCACCGCCGACCTCGAATGCCACATCGGCGTCCACCTTTGTTTGAAGGAGACCGTTGAAATGGTGGTCTATGTCAGGCAGGAGCACCTTGGTGGTATCCTCAGTTCTGGGATCCTTGTTGCGAACGACCATGATGTCACACACTACTGGAATCCACTTCTTTGCCGTCCGCCATGGCGGACGACAAAGGCATGGATCACGGACGGCAATCTCCTTTGTCGTTCGCCAGCAAACGGCAAACCGTCTGTCTGAACACGTGCTAGCAAAGGCCTTCTTTGTCGTCCACTTCCTGGAAACGGACGGCAAAGGATCGTGCCGTCCGTCGTTGGTGGCCAGCAGACGGCAACGATTGTGGACGGGTGTGAGGTGGGGTGAGAGCCGTTAGGGGTTAACAGCGTGCTTTGCCGTCAGCCAGCAGATGGCAAAGAGGCTAAGGTCTTTGCCGTCCGCTGGCAGACGGCAAAGTGCTCAAACATGCTAGTCCCGGGAATCACAGGTAGCTACCACGTGGCATGTTTGCCGTCAGCTAGCTGACGACAAAGAGCCTGTACGACCCTGTTTTTAATTTAATTCATTCAATTTGACAGCAATTCACAGATATACACAAGTATACATATATACACAACAAGTATATCCAAGACACAAGTTTCATCATATATACATACATAACCAACACATATATATTTCCATGCATCCTTACATATTACAAAAGTTTCACATTGTTCATCCAACACCGTTATCCATCCATCCATATATAACAAGTTCCAACCATGCAAGTTCATGGACACAAAATAAAAGCACAAATGGAAAAGAAACACTCCATCCATGCAAGCTTCCGTGAATTAAATCAAATCTGCAAAATGATAAACAAGATGTTAGAAGAAGAAGAAGAAAATGAAGAAGAAGAATAAGACTATAAGAAGTAAGCATACTTAAGTAAAAGGGAGCTAACCTAGAAGAAAATGAAGAAGAAGAAGAAGACTAGAAGAATACTAGAAGAAGAAGAAGAAGAAGAAGAAGAAGAAGAAGAAGAAGAAGAAGAAGAAGAAGAAGAAGAAGAAGACTATAAGCTTATTATGTAAACTTGGTCATTTTGTGCTAACATAAGTAATTTTGGAGTTAATC
>NC_041391.1:723970414-723972739 GCF_002162155.2 Triticum dicoccoides
AAACTAAGTATATTAGAGCTAACTTACGTCATTTTGGAGAAGAAGAAGAAGAAGAAGAAGAAGAAGAAGAAGAAGAAGAAGAAGAAGAAGAAGAAGACTATAATCTTATTATGTAAACTTGGTCATTTTGTGCTAACATAAGTAATTTTGGAGCTAACCTATAGGAAACTAAGTATATTGGAGCTAACTTATGTCATTTTGGAGAAGAAGAAGAAGAAGAAGAAGAAGAAGAAGAAGAAGACGAAGAAGAAGACTATAAGCTTATTATGTAAACTAGGTCATTTTGTGCTAACATAAGTAATTTTGGAGCTAACCTATAGGAAACTAAGCATAGTAGAGATAACTTAGCATATTAGAGCTAACATATGTAACTAAGCATACTAGAGCTAACATAGGTAACTAAGCATATTAGAGCAAACTTAGAGCTAACTTATGTCATTTCGGAGGAAACAAAGCTAAGTATATATAGATCATTTTGGAGATCTGACATACCTGACATAGTTCAGTTCTCATTGTTCTTCTCCTTCTCCTTCCTCAGCATGATGCGCCAAGAGCGGCGACGTGGTGGAGGCAGTGGGATATAGTCTTGTACCACAATTGGCGTGGTCATGTCGCCCAGCCGTGGGATCGCCGGCGCCACCAGCGGCGCGAGGTCATTGTCAGGCACCACCACCATCACGAGGCCATCTTCAGGCAGGACAGGCACGACCATCGCTAGGTCATCCTCAGCCACCACCAACTCTTGCCCATGGTCAGCCAGCACCATCTCTTGCCCTTGGTCAGCCACCACTATCGCTAGGTCATCCTCAGCCTGATGGTCACTCTTCTCCTCTTCTTCCCCACTCCAATCCGGATCATCCTCCTTACTGTCTTTGCTGCAGCCAGAATCACTGCTGCTTTGGTTGTAGCCAGTGTCGCTGCTGCTTTGGCTGTAGCCAGTGTCGCTGCTGCTGCTCCCATTGCCTGTCCAAATGCAATAATGACCATTAACAATCGATGTGAGACAAAGCCAAATGTAGAGGAATAAGAAGAGGCAGAACGTACTGGCATCATTGTCGTCAGTGTAGCGCATGCGACACATAGTCGAGTTGAATACCTTCACGATGAGCATGGTGGCATCGTCGTCGTACCTGAAGAGAAGGAAGTGCCCCAGTCGCAGGTCGTAGGCATGGTAGAACTTCTCCCAGCCACAACACAAGTACATGTGGCCCTCCTTGATTACCAACTCCATGTCCCACAGCTTACGAAACCCGCTGCCGGCCTGTCGCAGCTTCTTATTTGGTGGATCTTCACCCAACATGTTCATAAAGTGTCAGGCAGCCTCTGCAGTTTGGGACAATGAGTGATGTAGCAAACAATAGAGTTATCATAATGCGATGGGTGAAGGGGAGATCTCTCCTTTTATATACCTGCCTCATGGATGATACGGAAGTCCCAAGTATGATACTGAAGAACTCGGAAGCATCCAACTCGTACTGCGATGTGGCAGAGCGGAGTCTGCGGTGGCGGCTTCCCCCCATCTCTGTTAAGCAGCAGAAGAGACCAACTAGTACCCTTATAACATTATCATACAACATTATAACATAAGAAATTTTGAGGAGAAGATAATCAACTACACCAAGTTATCATTTCTCATTCAAAAAACAATGCACCTGTGGACATATGATGGCTCTAGTTGAATTTATTAGTAGCACTAGTCGTCAAAAATGTTCACTTTAGTTGAATTTCATATAATAACTAATTTAACTTCTTTCGGTCAGGAAACTAGGCAACTAGCTAGCAGTATAAAAACATTCAACTAAAGAAAAGAAAGAAACTGCAAAACGTGGCGGAATCCTAAATAAGAAAGTATAAAAACGTGTCTTTTTCTTCTTCTTCCCCTCTTCTTATTTTCCCCTCTTTTTCCTTTTTTTCTTCTTCCTCAAAACGTGGCGGAACCCTAAATAAGAAAGTATAAAAACGTGTCTTCTTCTTCTTCTTCCCCTCTTCTTATTTTTTCCTCTTCTTCTTCTTCTTCTTCTTCTTCTTCTTCTTCTTCTTCTTCTTCTTCTTCTTCTTCTTCCTCCTCTTCTTTTCTTCCTCCTCTTCTTCTCTTCTTCCTCTTCTTCTTCTTCTTCTTCTTCTTCTTCTTTTTCTCCCCCTCTTCTTCCTTTCCCTCTTCTTCTTCCTTTCCCTTTTTCCCTTTTCCTTTTTTTCCTTCTTCTTTTCTAATATGTAAACTATCTAAAACTATTTATTATCTAAACTATATCTAATATCTAAAACAGAAAAGAAAGAAACTGCAAAACATGGCGAAACCCTCAATAAGAAACTATCTTCCTATTC
>NC_041391.1:723973614-723977538 GCF_002162155.2 Triticum dicoccoides
AGAGAGAGAGAGAGAGAGAGAGAGAGAGAGAGAGAGGGAGGGGCGGGATGGGGCCAGCCCTTAGTTAGGTTAATACCTTTGCCGTCCGCCCCCTTTGCTTCTCAACCTGGTCGATGAAGCTGAAACCAAGATTGACCTCCACGGGCTCTTGTTGGAGATTGTCTTGGTAACCGTTAACACAGAGAGAAATGAAGTTGGTGCGGTCTGGGTTATCGTTGTTGGGGTAGTACTCAATGTACCAGGGATAGCCTCCTAGTGTGAAAAGGGTGGAGAGGCTGCTATTGTCGGTGGACAACTTTTGCTTGGTATGCGAGTAGTTCCGGACCATGAGCAGGTGGTAGCCGCTGTCAAGTTGGGTCTGGTTTGATTCCAGCTAGGGGAGACACACTGTCGCTCCACCCTCGGCAACCATAAAATTCATCAGATGGAATTGCCGAGGTAAAGGCAGGAGTCTTAGCAATTCAAACAAGATGGAATACCTTGCAAAATGATGAGCTCGACAGCTGCACATGTAACTTTTGTTTCTGAAACTCGTTCTTCTAAATGTACAGATGCTGGTCTAAATGCTTGTTTCAATACTCATGCAAGTTTTGTTGTGCCCTCGGTCCGACTCTCTAGGGGGCTTTGGCTGATGTGGTCCGACAAAATTAATCTTGACATCAAGCTTTCCTATAGATATTATATTCTCGCTTTGCTATGCATATTCCGAGTAATGTAGAGTTCATGCTTGCATGTGTTTATGGTGATCCCCATCATAATAGTACTGACATGAATTGGGACCACATTGTCGACTTTGTTTCTGGTAACTTGGGCAAGCCTATGGTTTGTTTAGGTGACCTTAATAATATTATACATAAAAGAGAATCTTATGGAGCTAATGTTAATTACAAATGTATGCAAGGTTTTAATAATTATGTTAAGCAGTGTGGCTTGTTCGACCTGGGATTTTCTGGACCTGCTTACACTTGGACCAATATGAGCTTTTCTTCTAATCCTATTTCTGAACGTCTCGATCGATGTCTTGCTAATGATGAATGGTGTGCTTTGTTTCCCATGAAAAATGTTTTCAACATGCCTATTATTCATAGTTTTAGCGATCATGCACCTATCTTACTTTCAACTCAGTCTAAATTTAAAAGGCCTTGGCTCACCTTCAAATTTGAAAATTGGTGGATTCTTGAGGGAGATTATCAATCTGTTGCAAAGAATGATTGGGCTTCTACAGCTACAAAACCTTTCCATGCACGCACTAACCATCTTGCAGGTACTCTCAAAGTGTGGTGCAAAAAGAAAAGACCACTTCAGCAACAACTTGATCAGTTGCAGAATCAAATCAATGATATTCAGATGCAGCCTCTAGACCAACAGGACCATGCTCTTGAAGCGAATCTGGTAGCCCAATATGAAGGAAGCATGACAAAGTCAAATGAATTCTATAAGCAAAGAGCCAAAAAGCCCAAAAACATTTGGTCACACAAGGTGACAGGAACACAACTTTTTTCCACCAGGCAATCACTAGTAGGAGGAGAAGAAATAGGATTGTTTTTGTTATGGATAGTCAAGGGCAAGATCTATTTGACCCTCAAGATATAGCCAATGAATTTATCACTCATTTCTGTAACATCTTTCAATCTAGTTGCCCTTCACATGGAAGACCTGTTGTATTGGGCTTCACAAATTCTATACCTGGCAAAGACGAGATTTGGAACATCATAAAAGAAATGAAGAAAGATGCCTCTCGAGGTCCAGATGGATTTAATGTGGGTTTCTATAGGAATGCATGGAGTTGGATAGCTGATGATATAACTCAATTGGTCAGGATCTTCTATGAAACATGTATTATGCCACCAAAGCTTAATGAAACTCATATAGCACTTATTCCAAAAAAAAATGTTTGCCATGTGCCATTTGACTTCAGACCAATTATTTAATGTAATGTTGTTTATAAAATAATCTCCAAGTCTTTGGCCAACAGACTGAAGCCTCTTTTAGCTGCTTACATCCATCCTTCTCAACATGCTTTCATAGAGGGTAGGAGGATTAGTGATAACATCATTGTTGCCCAGGAGACTTTTCACTCTTTGAGTTTAAATTCTTTCAAACAAAAGTAGTTCATGCCAAAAATTGATCTTGCTAAAGCTTTTGATAGACTAGAATGGGATTTTATTGCCTCTGTTTTAGCTGGTAAAGGTTTAAATGCTCATTTCATTAAGTTGATTCATCCTTACATAGCTACTTCTACTTTTTGAGTTATTATCACTGGGCAGGTTTTTGGTAAATTTAAGGGTTCCATAGGTATAAGACATGGTTGTCTTCTCTCCCCCTTTATTTTATCTTAGCTATTAATGAACTATCATTGGGTCTTCAGGATGCCATACATAATAACATGCTTTCAGGTATCTCTTTGGGGCCCCAATGCCCTCCTATACACCCCTTGATGTTTGCAGATGAAGGAAATATGCTCTAGAGGCAATAATAAAGTTATTATTTATTTCCTCATATCATGATAAATGTTTATTATTCATGCTATAATTGTATTAACCGGAAACATGGTACATGTGTGAATACATAAACAAACTTAATGTCACTAGTATGCCTCTACTTGACTAGCTCATTAATCAAAGATGGTTATGTTTCCTAACCAGGGGCTGTGCAGTACCCAGCATAAATGTCCTCAGGGATTTCAAGCACAGTATTGACCTCAGGCCTCTTTCCTCCCTTTTGTGGCCATTTGTCACCCATTTTCTTCAGCTGAGGAATATGAACAACTGAAGTTTCTGAAGAGGTGTGCAACTTTTCTTCGAGGAACGCTACAAATGAGTTAAGTTGATGAGAACCTAGTGATTCAGCCGTGGACATTTGTACCTGTGAACAGAGTATAGTTGCGAGGAATTCGGAGAGGTTATATGCGTTCTCAGAAGGTTTTTCAAAAAGGAATAGGTTTTGAGGAATTTGACCAGATGAGTCTTGAGGAATTTCACTAAGCGTTATTTGTCTTAGGTTCCAAACTTGTATAGATTGAAAATCCACACAATTGAGGAATCTTGAAGAAAATCATTGCTTAGAGAAACGAATCAAGAGCAGATGACATGTGAGGTGTTCATGTGTGTGAAGATTTGAAGAATAAACACCTTTGAAGATTTTGAAGAAAACTTGAGAATCAAAGCGAGCAATAAAAGTAATTTTTAATTACCCGGAGTGAAGAACACGACGAACTGAGAAGGTAGATGTGAAGTTCGTCAGTTCAGATCTTCCATGCCCTAACTCGGCAGAGGAAGACGGCTACGGCGGCGGCGGAGTGAAGAAATCCGCAACCGACATGAGTACGACGGCGATGAGGTCGAGGCAGTGAAGCTCTTCCTCACCGGCGATGATGAAGTAGCGGCGGCGCTAGGGTTTCGGGAAGCTCGAGCGAGAGAGAGCGCGAGCGAGGTGAAAGTGAAGTGAGGAAGAGACAGGGGTATTTATAGAGGGTGAAAACCCGAGGAAATAGGATGAACATGCCCCTGGCCCCTTCTCCTTCGATTGACATGTGTCACCCACGTACTGAGAGGTGGCGATCGTGTAGGATCGTGGGTGAATAGATAAGTATTTTTCGTGGGAAGCGGAACGGTTTGAGCGGCAAAGCCAAAAATTCAGATAAGATAAGTTTAAATGTGTCATTCGCAATTTCTTCAGCTGTCAAGGACTCAGTGAAGATTTTGAATGAGTTTCAAATAGAACACATATGAGGAAGTTGTGAATAGACTGGGTTGAGTTTAGCATAGAGGGGGAAGAGTCCGATCACATTCACTTAGCAGAAGAAATCAACTTGATGAAATAGCAATAAGTGAATGTTGTAGAGGACATAAAACTCATATATATATATATATATATATATATATATATATATATATATATATATATATATATATATATATATAT
>NC_041391.1:723978005-724059921 GCF_002162155.2 Triticum dicoccoides
AATGAAGAACAACACCGGAAAGAGTGAAGACAATGCAAAGTTGAAGAATTTGAAAAACTAAGAAAAACCCATATTGAAGATTTTCAACTTTGGTTGGTGGCGTAACCCACCGTATAAGAAAGCCGATTTCAGACACTGCGTACAATTGTCGTAGGGCTCTGAGAATCAGTTTCTTCATTAATTTCTTCACACTTAGAGGGTTACTCTTCATTGATTGAAGAAAAAAGTTACTTCGTGTGTTGAGCATCTAAGTCATCAAGTCAGCATAAGTGTTAGGATGTGTGTCCATTTCAGAGAACATTCGAAGATTCTAGGATATTTAGCTCACACCGCAACTTGCTAAATCTCTTCTCATCCAAGGGCTTAGTGAAGATATCGGCCAGTTGATCTTCAGTGCTGACGTGGTCGATGGAGATGTCTCCCTTCAACACATGATCACGAAGAAAATGATGACGAATCTGGATGTGCTTGGTCTTTGAGTGCTGCTGGGTTATGAGCAATCTTGATGGCACTCTCATTGTCACAGTAGAGAGGCACATTCTTCACGTTGACGCCATAATCCTTGTGTGTTTGCTTCATCCATAGTAGTTGAGCACAACACGATCCAGCAGCAATGTACTCAGCTTCTGCAGTGGAGAGTCATATGCAGTTCTATTTCTTCGAGGACCAATAGACCAAAGATCGTCCAAGAAAATGACATGTGCCAGATGTTGATTTGCGGTCCAGGCGATCGCCATCATAGTCAGAGTCTGAATATCCAATGAGATCAAAAGTAGAGCCCTTGGGATACCATAATCCAAGTGTTGGTGTGTGAGCTAAGTATCTAAGAATATGCTTCACAGCCTTATGGTGTGATTCCTTCGGTGTAGCTTGAAATCGGGCACACATGCAAACACTAAGCATAATATCCGGCCTAGATGCACATAAGTACAATAAAGAACCAATCATGGAGCGGTATACCTTTTGATCGAAGTCTTTACCATTTTCATCAGTGCATAGATGGCCATTTGTGGGCATTGGAATTTTGACCCCTTTGCAATCTTGCATGCCGAATTTCCTCAATACGTCCTTGAGGTATTTCTCCTGAGATATGAATATTCCATTGCGCTGTTGACAGATTTGAAGACCTAAAAAGAATTTCAATTCTCCCATCATAGACATTTGATATTCTTCACTCATCATATAGGCAAATTCATCACTGTATCGTTGGTCAGTAAAGCCAAAAATGATATCATCAACATATATTTGGCACACAAACAATTCATCATCATAAGACTTAGTGAAAAGAGTTGGGTCGAGTGAACCGGTTTTGAAGCCTTTCTTCATGAGGAATTCCTTCAAAGTATCATACCACGCCCGAGGGACTTGCTTGAGGCCATACAAGGCCTTGTTGAGCTTGAAGACCTTGTCAGGATTGTTTGGATCTTCAAAACCTGGTGGTTGAGCAACATATACTTCTTCCTCAAGCTTACCATTGAGGGATGCACTTTTCATATCCATTTGTTGTAAGATAATATCATGATGGTTAGCATAAGCAAGTAATATGCGAATAGCCTCAAGTCTAGCAACAGGTGCAAAAGTTTCATCAAAATCAATTCCCAACCTGTGTGTAGCCTTGAGCTACAAGCCGTTCCTTATTCCTCACCACAAGGCCATTTTCATCTTGCTTTTTGTGGTAGATCCACTTTGTGCCAATAATGTTATGCTTGCGAGGATCTGGACGTTTGACCAGTTCCCAGACGTTGTTGAGATCGAACTGATGTAATTCTTCTTGCATAGCTTGAATCCACTCAGGCTCCAGAAATGCTTCATCTACCTTAGTGGGCTCTGTGATAGAGACAAACGCAAAGTGCCCACAAAAGTTAGATAAATGTGAAGCTTTTGAGCATGTGAGAGGACCTGATGCTTCAATGTCATTAATGATCTTCTCGATTTGCACTTCGTTTGCAATACGAGGATGAGCGGGTTGTCTTTGAGGAATTTGATCTGCATTTTCTTCAGGAGCATTTTCTTCAGCACCATTTTCTTCAGGTGCGCCAGCTCGACATTCATCACGTTCTGGAATGAATTCTTCAGCAGATTCTTCAGTTGGAATGACATCCTCAGTGGCTTTGAACTTAATGGATTCCTCAGGTGCTGGTTCATCTATCACAAAAGCTAGGTGCTCTCTTTGCGAGCCATTAGTTTCATCGAACCGCACATCCACAGTTTCAACAACCTTGTGAAGAACGTTGTTGAAGACTTTGTAGGTGTGCGAGTCCTTTCCATAACAAAGCATGAAACCCGCATGTGCTTTCGGTGCAAATTTAGAATTGTGATGAGGATCTCTAATCCAGCATTTAGTACCGAAGACTTTGAAGTAACTTACATTGGGTTTCTTGTCAGTGAGGAGTTCATAGGCAGTCTTCTTGAAGAATTTGTGAAGATATACTATGTTGATGATGTGGCACGCAGTATCAATTGCCTCACTCCAGAAACGATGAGGCGTCTTGTATTCATCAAGCATAGTGCGAGCCATCTCAACAAGAGTTCTGTTCTTGCGCTCCACGACGCCATTCTGTTGAGGAGTATAAGGAGCAGATAACTCATGAGTAATACCAAGTTCATCAAGATAGTCATCAAGACCGGAATTCTTGAACTCGGTTCCATTGTCACTCCTGATGTGCTTGATCTTCACACCAAAGTTGGTTGAAGCCCTTGAGGAAAATCGTTTGAAGACTTCCTGCACATCATGTTTGTAAGTGACAATGTGTACCCATGTATAACGAGAATAATCATCAACAATAACAAAGCCATATAGAGATGCATCATTTGTAACAGCAGAATAATGATTTGGACCGAAGAGATCCATGTGAAGCAATTCAAATGGTCGAGTGGTAGTCATGATAGTCTTCGCTGGATGCTTGGCCTTTGTCATCTTCCTAGCTTCACAGGCTCCGCATAAGTGATCCTTGAGGAATTTGACATTCTCAATGCCAATGACATGCTTCTTCTTTGCGAGCGTGTGCAGATTCCTCATGCCAGCATGACCAAGTTGTCGATGCCATAGCCAGCCTTCTGAAGCTTTTGCAAGTAAGCATACGGCCGGTTGTGGTCCTGTAGAGAAATCAACAATGTACAAGTCTCCTCTCCTAAAGCCTTCGAAGAATTTGGAATTGTCCACTTCCATGATCACAACACAACGATACTTGCCAAAGACAACAACCATATCAAGATCACAAAGCATTGAGACGGACATGAGGTTGTAACCGAAGGACTCGACAAGCATGACTTTGTCCATGTTTATGTCCTTAGAGATTGCAACCTTACCTAGACCCAATACCTGACTTTTGCCTTTGTCAGCAAAGATGATATGCTTCAGATGTGACAGTGATAAAGGAGCATCCATCAATAGATTCTTGTCACCAATCATGTGATTTGTACATCCACTGTCGAGGACCCACTCATTTGCTTTGGGTTGATCATCCTGCAGATGAATTAGTGCAGCTTACGAACTCATATACTTCATCAGTGAAGAATATGACATCAATATCATCAGATCAATTTCTTGGAGTAATTTGAATAGATAAACAGTATGAGGACGTGTGAAATGAAATTTCATTACATCATGATTAGCCTGCGTCCAATCAGGCACTGTTCAGGTCTCTAGCAAATTCTTCAGATGTTTCGAGCACATCTGGAGACCTGACCCTGCATACGAGATTAGTTCTTTTTCTTCACCACCCACATCTGAAGGGGTGGTAAAGAATTCATCACTCTGCGAGCACCATATGAGAAAGGTGGCATAGACGCCACTCCACTTCGTTTCACATAAGAGGGGTTAGGGTAAGCATATGAATAAGCTGAGAAATTCTTCGAGGACTTATGAACATAATGATTTGAAGAATAATGCACATATTCATAGCCCTTAGCTCTACCCTGTGAAACAGAAGGGTTAGCACGATGATGGTCACATGAGGTCTTTGATCCTTTTGAGGAATTTGATCCACGTGAGGAATTTGGTCCACTTGAGGACTTGGATCCATATGAAGAATTTGGTTCATATGAAGAAGTTGATCTAGAGTTCCTATTCTTCTTAGGTGGTGTCATGAGGACATTCACCTGAAGACTTTCAAGACAACTTTTGGGACCCAGATTTTCTTCATAGAGGAACGTTCCTGCAGTTAGTCCCAACATATCTAGCAAATACTTCATCATTCTGATTTTTGAACTGTTTATAGTTGGAGTGAAATGACTCATCCGAAGAGTGAGGAGATTCACATGTAAAGCCAGATAAGTTGGATGGATCAACTGGAGATCCCTTTGCAGCAACCCATGAGGTTTTGGGGTACTGCTCGGGCTTCCAATATGTTCCATCAGCATTGAGTTTCCTCTCAAAGGCAATACCCTCTTTCCTAGGGTTTCTGTTGAGGATCTGCTTTTTAAGCACATCACAAAGAGTCTAATGCCCTTTGAGGCTTTTGTACATGCCTGTCATGTACAATTCCTTCAGCCCTGCATCGTCAGTAATACTTGCATTGTCCTCAGATGAGGAACTAGTGATAGTAGAGACATATGAAGAATTTGTAGCATTAGAAGCATTTGAACATTCACGTGAAGAATTAGCAGTTTCACGTTCAATGCACTTCAAACATGGAGGAACAAATTCTTCCTGGGTAGCACTGATTTGTTGAGCAAGTAATGAATCGCGCTCCTTCTGAAGATCTTCATAATCCACTCTTAGCTTTTCAAGATCTTGCTTTCTTTGAAGAAATTCATAAGAAAGCTTCTCGTGATCAGATAAGAGAGTGTTATGACGACCTTGAAGATTGTCAAACCTGGACTGAAGTCTCTGAAGATTTCCAGTCAAGGTTTTAGTGCGATCCATTTCTTCACCCAACATATCATCACTTTTGTCTAGCATGTTTTGAATCTTTTCAAAAGCCTTTTGTTGTTTCATAGCAATTTTAGCAAGTTTAGAGTAGATGGGCTTGAGATTTTCATCAGATTCATCCTCACCAGAGTCAGAGGAGGCGTATTTAGTTACCTTGGCACCCTTTGCCATGAAGCAATAGGTGGGAGTGTAGTCATCATTGTCTTCATCAGCCTTGTTGGTGAAGTCGTTTTCTTCAGAGTTGAAGATAGACTTGCTGACGAATGCAGTAGCGAGAGCTAGGCTCGCCACACCACACTCGGACTCCTCAGATGCCTCCTCATCCTCATGTTCCTCATATTCAGCCTCAGAGTCCATTTCCTTGCCAATGAATGCCCGAGCCTTCTTGGAGCTGCTCTTCTTGTGAGACGAAGACCTCGAGGATTTTGATGATGAAGACTTTGAAGATTTCTTCTTATTCTTTGCATCATCAGAACTGTAATCCTTGTATTTCTTCTTCTTTGATTCCTTATCCCACTGAGGACGATCTTGGATGTAGTGACCAGGTTTCTTGCATTTGTGGCATAGTCTCTTCTTGTAGTCATTGGATGAGGAATCATTGCTCCTTGCGGGTTTTCCAAAGCAACCACGTCTAGAGTGTTGGAAATATGCCCTAGAGGCAATAATAAAAGGGTTATTATTATATTTCCTTATTCATGATAATTGTCTTTTATTCATGCTATAACTGTATTATCCGGAAATCGTAATACACGTGTGGATACATAGACCATAACATGTCCCTAGTGAGCCTCTAGTTGACTAGCTCGTTGGTCAACAGATAGTCATGGTTTCCTGACTATGGACATTAGATGTCATTGACAACGGGATCACATCATTAGGAGAATGATGTGATGGACAAGACCCAATCCTAAGCATAGCACAAGATCGTGTAGTTCGTTTTGCTAAAGCTTTTTCAATGTCAAGTATCTCTTCCTTAGACCATGAGATCGTGTAACTCCCGGATACCGTAAGAGTGCTTTGGGTGTACCAAACGTCACAACGTAACTGGGTGACTATAAAGGTGCACTACAGGTATCTCCAAAAGTGTCTGTTTGGTTGACACGGATCGAGACTGGGATTTGTCACTCCGTATGACGGAGAGGTATCTCTGGGCCCACTCGGTAATGCATCATCATAATGAGCTCAAAGTGACCAAGTGTTTGGTCACGGGATCATGCATTACGGTACGAGTAAAGTGACTTGCCGGTAACGAGACTGAACGAGGTATTGGGATACCCACGATCGAGTCTCGGGCATGTAACGTACCGATTGACAAAGGGAATTGTATACGGGGTTGTTCGAATCCTCGACATCGTGGTTCATCCGATGAGATCATCGAGGAGCATGTGGGAACCAACATGGGTATCTAGATCCCGCTGTTGGTTATTGCCCGAGAGCCGTCTCGATCATGTCAACGTGTCTCCCGAACCCGTAGGGTCTACACACTTAAGGTTCGATGACGCTAGGGTTGTATGAATATGAGTATGCAACATACCGAATGTTGTTCGGAGTCTCGGATGAGATCCCGGACGTCACGAGGAGTTCCGGAATGGTCCAGAGATAAAGAAAACTATATAGGAAGTGGTATTTCAGCCATCGGGAAAGTTTCGGGGTCACCCGGTATTGTACTAGGACCACCGGAAGGGTCCCGGGGGTCCACCGGGTGGGGCCACCCATCTCGTAGGGTCCCAAGGGCCGAAGTGGGGAGGGGAACCAGCCCATAGTGGGCTGGTGCACCCCCCTTGGCCCACCCCCTGTGCCTAGGGTTGAAACCCTAGGGTGGGGGCGCCCCACTTGCCTTGGGGGGTACTCCACCCCTCTTGGCCGCCGCCCCCTTGGGAGATTGGATCTCCCAGGGCCGGCGCCCCCCCCTGGGGGCCTATATAAAGGGAGGGGGAGGGGGGAAGCCGCACCCTGAAGTTCTGGCGCCTCCCTCCCCCTGCTACACCTCTTCCTCCACCGCCACGTGCTTGGCGAAGCCCTGCCGGAGTGCTGCTGTTCCACCATCACCACGCCGTTGTGCTGCTGCTGGAGCTTTCATCTTCAACCTCTCCTTCCCCCTTGCTGGATCAAGACGGAGGACACGTCACGCTGACCGTACGTGTGTTGAACGCGGAGGTGTCGTCCGTTCGGCGCTAGGATCTCCGGTGATAGGATCACGATGAGAACGACTACTTCAACCCCGTTCTTTTGAACGCTTCCGCGCGATCTACAAAGTGGTATGTAGATGGTATCTCTCTTCCATGACTTGTTGCTTAGATGAACTCATAGATGGATCTTGGTGACACCGTAGGAAAAATTTTAATTTTCTGCAACGTTCCCCAACAGTGGCATCATGAGCTAGGTCTATGCGTAGTTCTCTATTGCACGAGTAGAACACAATTTGATTGTGGGCGTAGATCTTGTCAACTTGCTTGCCGCTACTAGTCTTATCTTGCTTCAGCGGTATTGTGGGATGAAGCGGCCCGGACCAACCTTACACGTACGCTTACGTGAGACCGGTTCCACCGACTGACATGCACTAGTTGCATAAGGTGGCTGGCGGGTGTCTGTCTGTCCCACTTTAGTTGGAGCGGATTCAATGAAAAGGGTCCTTATGAAGGGTAAATAGAAGTTGACAAGATCACGTTGTTGTTATTCATAGGTAAGAAAACGTTCTTGCTAGAACCCAATTGCAGCCACGTAAAAGATGCAACAACAATTAGAGGACGTCTAACTTGTTTTTGCAGCAATTGTCATGTGATGTGATATGGCCAGAAGTTGTGATGAATGATGAATGACATATTGTGATGTATGAGATCATGTTCTTGTAATAGGAATCACGACTTGCATGTCGATCAGTATGACAACCGGCAGGAGCCATAGGAGTTGTCTTTATTTTTCGTATGACCTGTGTGTCATTGAAGAACGCCATGTAAATTACTTTACTTTATTGCTAAACGCATTAGCCATAGAAGTAGAAGTAGTCGTTGGCGTGACAACTTCATGAAGACACAATGATGGAGATCATGATGATGGAGAGCATGGTGTCATGCCGGTGACAAAGATGATCATGGAACCCCGAAGATGGAGATCGAAGGAGTTGTATGATATTGGCCATATCATGTCACTACGATATAATTGCATGTGATGTTTATTATGTTTTATGCATCTTGTTTACTTAGAACGGCGGTAGTAAATAAGATGATCCCTTATAATAATTTCAAGAAAGTGTTCCCCCTAACTGTGCACCGTTGCTAAAGTTCGTCGTTTCGAAGCACCACGTGATGATCGGGTGTGATAGATCCTTACGTTCACATATAACGGGTGTAGGACAGATTTACACATGCAGAACACTTAGGGTTAACTTGACGAGCCTAGCATGTACAGACATGGCCTCGGAACACAGAGACCGAAAGGTCGAACATGAGTCGTATGGAAGATACGATCAACATGGAGATGTTCACCGATGATGACTAGTCCGTCTCACGTGATGATCGGACACGGCCTAGTCGACTCGGATCGTGTAAACACTTAGATGACTAGAGCGATGTCTAATCTGAGTGGGAGTTCATTAAATAATTTGATTAGATGAACTTAATTATCATGAACTTAGTCTAAATTTTTTGCAAAATATGTCTTGTAGATCAAATGGCCAACGCTAATGTCAACATGAACTTCAACGCGTTCCTAGAGAAAACCAAGCTGAAAGATGATGGCAGCAACTATACGGACTGGGTCCGGAACCTGAGGATCATCCTCATAGCTACCAGGAAACAATATGTCCTAGAAGGACCGCTAGGTGATGCACCCGTCCCAGAGAACCAAGACATTATGAATGCTTGGCAGTCTCGCGCTGATGATTACTCCCTCGTTCAGTGCGGCATGCTTTACAGCTTAGAACCGGGGCTCCAAAAGCGTTTTGAGCAACATGGAGCATATGAGATGTTCGAGGAGCTGAAACTAGTTTTCCAAGCTCATGCCCAGGTCGAGAGATATGAAGTCTCCGACAAGTTCTATAGTTGTAAGATGGAGGAAAATAGTTCTGTCAGTGAGCATATACTCAAAATGTCTGGGTTGCACAACCGCCTGTCCCAGCTGGACATTAACCTCCTGGATGAGGCGGTCATTGGCAGAATCCTTCAGTCGCTCCCACCAAGCTACAAGAGCTTTGTGATGAACTACAATATGCAGGGGATGGTGAAGACAATTCCTGAAGTATTTTCAATGCTGAAGTCAGCAAAGGTTGAAATCAAGAAAGAACATCAAGTGTTGATGGTCAATAAGACCACTAACTTCAAGAAGGGCAAGGGTAAGAAGAACTTCAAGAAGGACGGAAAAGATGTTGCCGCGCCCGGTAAGCCAGTTGCCGGGAAGAAGTCAAAGAATGGACCCAAGCCTGAAACTGAGTGCTTTTATTGCAAGGGGAAGGGTCACTCGAAGCGAAATTGCCCCAAATACTTAGCAGACAAGAAGGCCGGCAACACTAAAGGTATATTTCATATACATGTAATTGATGTGTACCTTACCAGTACTCGTAGTAACTCCTGGGTATTTGATACCGGTGTCGTTGCTCACATTTGTAACTCACAGCAGGAGCTGCGGAATAAGCAGAGACTGGTGAAAGATGAGGTGACGATGCGCGTCGGGAATGGTTCCAAGGTCGATGTGATCTCCGTCGGCACGCTACCTCTACATTTACCTACAGGATTAGTTTTAAACCTCAATAATTGTTATTTAGTTCCAAGTTTGAGCATGAACATTGTATCTGGATCTCGTTTGATATGAGATGGCTACTCATTTAAATCCGAGAATAATGGTTGTTCTATTTATATGAGAGATATGTTTTATGGTCATGCCCCGATGGTCAATGGTTTATTCTTAATGAATCTCGAACGTAATGTTACACATATTCATAGCGTGAATACCAAAAGATGTAAAGTTGATAACGATAGTCCCACATACTTGTGGCACTGCCGCCTTGGTCACATTGGTGTCAAGCGCATGAAGAAGCTCCATGCTGATGGACTTTTAGAGTCTCTCGATTATGAATCATTTGACACATGCGAACCATGCCTCATGGGCAAAATGACCAAGACCCCGTTCTCTGGAACAATGGAGCGAGCAACCAACTTGTTGGAAATCATACATACCGATGTGTGCGGTCCAATGAGCGTTGAGGCTCGCGGAGGATATCGTTATGTTCTCACTCTCACTGATGACTTGAGTAGATATGGGTATGTCTACTTGATGAAACACAAGTCTGAGACCTTTGAAAGGTTCAAGGAATTTCAGAATGAAGTAGAGAATCAACGTGACCGAAAGATCAAATTCTTACGATCGGATCATGGAGGAGAATATTGAAGTCACATATTTGGTACACACTTAAGAAAATGTGGAAGAGTTTCACAACTCACGCCGCCTGGAACACCTCAGCGTAACGGTGTGTCCGAACGTCGTAATCGCACTCTATTGGATATGGTGCGATCTATGATGTCTCTTACCGATTTACCGCTATCATTTTGGGGATACGCTCTAGAGACAGCTACATTCACTTTAAATAGGGCACCGTCTAAATCCATTGAGACGACACCGTATGAATAATGGTTTGGGAAGAAACCTAAGCTGTCGTTTCTAAAAGTTTGGGGATGTGATGCTTATGTCAAGAAACTTCAACCTGAAGAGCTCGAACCCAAGTCGGAAAAATGCATCTTCATACGATACCCTAAAGAAACCATTGGGTATACCTTCTACTTAAGATCCGAAGGCAAGATCTTTGTTGCCAAGAACGGATCCTTTCTGGAAAAAGAGTTTCTCTCGAAAGAAGTAAGTGGGAGGAAAGTAGAACTCGATGAAGTACTACCTCTTGAACGGGATAGTAGTGCAGCTCAGGAAAATGTTCCTGTGATGCCTACACCGACTGAAGAGGAAAATAATGATGATGATCAAAGTACTTCGGATCAAGTTGTTATTGAACTTCGTAGGTCCACAAGGACACGTTCCGCACCAGAGTGGTACGGCAACCCTGTCCTGGAAATCATGTTGTTGGACAATGGTGAACCTTCGAACTATGAAGAAGCAATGGCAGGCCCAGATTCCAACAAATGGCTAGAAGCCATGAAATCCGAGATAGAATCCATGTATGAAAACAAAGTATGGACTTTTACTGACTTGACCGATGATCGGCGAGCGATAGAAAACAAATGGATCTTTAAGAAGAAGACGGACGCGGATGGTAATATCACCATCTATAAAGCTCGACTTGTCGCTAAGGGTTATCGGCAAGTTCAAGGGATTGACTACGATGAGACTTTCTCTCCCGTAGCAAAGCTTAAGTCCGTCCGAATCATGTTAGCAATTGCCGCATACTATGATTATGAGATATGGCAGATGGACGTCAAAACGGCATTCCTTAATGGGCATCTTAAGGAAGAACTGTATATGATGCAGCCGGAGGGTTTTGTCGATCCTAAGAATGCTAACAAAGTATGCAAGCTCTAGCGATCCATTTATGGGCTGGTGGAAGCATCTCGGAGTTGGAACATTCGCTTTGATGAGATGATCAAAGTGTTTGGGTTTACGCAGACTTATGGAGAAGCCTGCGTTTACAAGAAAGTGAGTGGGAGCTCTGTAGCATTTCTCATATTATATGTAGATGACATACTTTTGATGGGAAATGATATATAATTCTTGGACAGCATTAAGGCCTACTTGAATAAGTGTTTTTCAATGAAGGACCTTGGAGAAGCTGCTTATATATTAGGCATTAAGATCTATAGGGATAGATCGAGACGCCTCATAGGTCTTTCACAAAGCACATACCCTTATAAGATTTTGAAGAAGTTCAAAATGGATCAGTCCAAGAAAGGGTTCTTGCCTGTAGAGATTGAGCTCGGCTCAATTCCCGACCACGGCAAAAGATAAAGAAGAGATGAGCGTCATCCCCTATGCCTCGGCCATAGGATCTATTATGTATGCCATGCTGTGTACCAAACCTGATGTAAACATTGCCGTAAGTTTGGTAGGAAGGTACCAAAGTAATCCCGGCAAGGACCACTGGACAGCGGTCAAGAACATCCTGAAGTACCTGAAAAGGACGAAGGACATGTTTCTCGTTTATGGGGGTGACGAAGAGCTCGTCGTAAAGGGTTACGTCAACGCTAGCTTCGACACAGATCTGGATGACTCTAAATGACAAACCGGATATGTGTATATGTTGAATGGTGGAGCAGTAAGCTGGTGTAGCTGCAAGCAGAGCGTCGTGGCGGGATGTACATGTGAAGCGGAGTACATGGCAGCCTCGGAGGCAGCGCATGAAGCAATTTGGGTGAAGGAGTTCATCACCAACCTAGGAGTCATACCCAATGCGTCGGGACCGATCAAACTCTTCTGTGACAACACTGGAGCTATTTCCCTTGCCAAGGAGCCCAGGTTTCACAAGAAGACTAGGCACATCAAGCGTCGTTTCAACTCCATCCGTGAAAATGTTCAAGATGGAGACATAGATATTTGCAAAGTACATACGGACCTGAATGTCGCAGATCTGTTGACTAAACCTCTCTCGCGAGCAAAACATGATCAACACCAGAACTCTATGGGTGTTCGATTCATCACAATGTAACTAGATTATTGACTCTAGTGCAAGTGGGAGACTGTTGGAAATATGCCCTAGAGGCAATAATAAAAGGGTTATTATTATATTTCCTTATTCATGATAATTGTCTTTTATTCATGCTATAACTGTATTATCCGGAAATCGTAATACACGTGTGGATACATAGACCATAACATGTCCCTAGTGAGCCTCTAGTTGACTAGCTCGTTGGTCAACTGATAGTCATGGTTTCCTGACTATGGACATTAGATGTCATTGACAATGGGATCACATCATTAGGAGAATGATGTGATGGACAAGACCCAATCCTAAGCATAGCACAAGATCGTGTAGTTCATTTTGCTAGAGCTTTTTCAATGTCAAGTATCTCTTCCTTAGACCATGAGATTGTGTAACACCCGGATACCGTAAGAGTGCTTTGGGTGTACCAAACGTCACAACTTAACTGGGTGACTATAAAGGTGCACTACAGGTATCTCCAAAAGTGTCTGTTGGGTTGACACGGATCGAGACTGGGATTTGTCACTCCGTATGACGGAGAGGTATCTCTGGGCCCACTCGGTAATGCATCATCATAATGAGCTCAAAGTGACCAAGTGTTTGGTCACGGGATCATGCATTACGGTACGAGTAAAGTGACTTGCCGGTAACGAGACTGAACGAGGTATTGGGATACCGACGATCGAGTCTCGGGCATGTAACGTACCGATTGACAAAGGGAATTGTATACGGGGTTGTTCGAATCCTCCACATCGTGGTTCATCCGATGAGATCATCGAGGAGCATGTGGGAGCCAACATGGGTATCCAGATCCCGTTGTTGGTTATTGCCCGAGAGCCGTCTCGGTCATGTCTACGTGTCTCCCGAACTCGTAGGGTCTACACACTTAAGGTTCGGTGACGCTAGGGTTGTATGAATATGAGTATGCAGCATACCGAATGTTGTTCGGAGTCCCGGATGAGATCCCGGACGTCACGAGGAGTTCCTGAATGGTCCGGAGGTAAAGAAAACTATATAGGAATTGGTATTTCGGCCATCAGGAAAGTTTCGGGGTCACCCAGTATTGTACCGGGACCACCGGAAAGGTCCTGGGGGTCCACCGGGTCGGGCCACCCATCCCGGAGGGCCCCAAGGGCCAAAGTGGGGAGGGGAACCAGCCCATAGTGGGCTGGTGCGCCCCCCTTGGCCCACCCCCTGCGCCTAGGGTTGAAACCCTAGGGTGGGGGGGGGGGCGCCCCACTTGCCTTGGGGGGTACTCCACCCCCCTTGGCCGCCGCCCCCTTGGGAGATTGGATCTCCCAGGGCCGGCGCCCCCCTTGGGGGCCTATATAAAGGGAGGGGGCGGGGGGCAGCCGCACCCTGAAGTTCTGGCGCCTCCCTCCCCCTGCTACACCTCTTCCTCCTCCGTCACGTGCTTGGCGAAGCCCTGTGTAAGTGCATCTAGTGCCCCTTAGTGATTTTGGTGTATTGAAGACTTATAGGTTAAGGGACTGATGCGTTTGTGAGTGTACACAGGTCTATAAGTCTATGAGGAGTTTGATATTTACAGAGAAAGTCGACCCCTAAAAATGAAGTTCTTCAACTGAAGACTTTGATATTCTGAAGACTTTCTGAAGACTTTGAAAGTGAAGAAATTGGTGTGACCTTGAAGACTTGGTATTCATTTGTGGAACATGAAGCGTGAAGACTTTTGTTTTCGTAGTTTCATTTTCTCTTTCTTGAGTCATAGGAAACACCGTACTGTTAAAGGGGGTCAAGGAAATACTAAGAAAAAATTTCCATGTGATGCTCAACTCAAAATCCTACACCTACCAATCCCTTCGAGTGAAGCCTTTGGAAATCTCATACAGTTCATTCACTTTCTTCAGTGACAGAGACGAAGTTCTTCTGGTCACTGATGAATTTGTTCTGACTGAGGAGTTAGGAATTCGTCAGTGCGAATTACCTACACAGTGAGGAACATGATAGCCCTGAGGAATTTGAGAGTCAAATTTCCGACCGTTGCTGTGTTGCGCGCCAGCTGTCCCAAAATATCTTTTCCACCTAACGGTCATATCATTGAGGGGCATTTATGTCTTATCATGTCGGGCTGCTCCCTAGGCTATAAATAGCTGCCCCCTACAACCACTAGCTGGTTGGCTGCTCCGAGAGAACTTGACACTTGTCATTTGAGAGCAACCCATCCTCCGAGGACTTTGAGCGAAAATCATCGAGTGAGGAAAATCCCAAAAACCCAAACACCTCCAAACCCAAAGTGATTGAGCATCACTGAAGAAATTGATCCTGCGTGGATCCAACGCTTGTTACCTTTGAAGACTGTGCTTCTTCCAGACGGTTAGGCGTCAAGGTCTAGAGCATCCAAGAGGAATTGTGGATCGCCGAGTGACCAAGTCTGTGAAGGTTTGGAAGTCACCTGAAGACTTACCATGAGTGATTGGACGAGGCTTGCGTGGTCTTAGTTCAAGGAGAATACGGTGAGGACTGGGTGTCCTGAGTTGCGGCTCAGTGACTGGGTGTCCGGGACTGCGTGTCCTCGAGTTTAAATACTCAGCCGCTCCAACCAGACGTACAACTGAGACAGCAGTTGGAACTGGTCTACCAAATCCTTGTCTTCACCAACCTAAATGGTTCTATTTCCTCAACCCTTTCATTTCCTCATTACTGTGTTGATTGTTTGTTCATATCTGTGTTTGAAGACTTTGACTGAAGACTTTCCCAATTTTCTCAGTTCAATTTCTTCAGTCTGTTTGTCTTCATCTTGTGTATCCCGTGATTACGCTTTCTGTACTCTGTGCTTGTCTTCATTTCATCATGATGACCATGCTTGTATTCCGTTATGCTTACTTCTGAGTACTTATTCCGTTGCTAGTAGTTCTTCGCTAAGGAATTTCCTCACCGGCAAATTCCTCAGTGAAGAATTCATAAAAATCGCCTATTCACCCCCCTCTAGTCGCTATAACGCACTTTCACCCTGCCGGAGTGCTGCTGTTCCACCATCACCACGCCGTTGTGCTGCTGCTGGAGCTTTCATCATCAACCTCTCCTTCTCCCTTGTTGGATCAAGACGGAGGACACGTCACGCTGACCGTACGTGTGTTGAACGCAGAGGTGCCGTCCGTTCGGCGCTAGGATCTCTGGTGATAGGATCATGACGAGAACGACTACTTCAACCCCGTTCTTTTGAACGCTTCCGCGCGATCTACAAAGTGGTATGTAGATGCAATCTCGCTCCCATGACTCGTTGCTTAGATGAACTCATAGATGGATCTTGGTGAAACCGTAGGAAAAATTTTAATTTTCTGCAACGTTCCCCAACATAGAGAACTTCTGAAATTTCTTCACGAGCAGTGCAAGTTCCTGGCTCAGTTCTTCAGGGTCACCAAGGCTGCTAGCAGAGTCTTCATCTTCAGACTCAGAGACTGCCTTGGCCTTCAAAGCACGTGATCTGCCATAGCTCGAACCGTAGAGATCTCTCTTCTCAGCAAGCTGGAACTCATGAGTATTTAGCCTCTCGAGGATATCAGCGGGATCAAGTGACTTGTAGTCAGCATGCTCTTGAATCATCAGTGCCAGAGTATCAAATGAAGAATCTAGCGATCTCAACAATTTCTTCACCACCTCATGATCAGTGATGTCAGTGGCGCCAAGCGCTTGAAGCTCATTTGAGATGTCAGTGAGGCGATCGAAGGTTTGCTGAACATTTTCATTGTCGAGTCTTTTGAAGCGGTTGAAGAGATTGCGAAGAACGTCAACACGAGAGTCACGTTGAGTTGAGACTCCTTCATTCACTTTGGACAGCCTATCCCAGATAAGCTTAGCAATTTCCAAAGCACTCACTCTTCCATACTGTCCTTTGCTCAGATGGCCACATATGATACTCTTCGCTTGAGAATCGAGTTGCTTAAATCTCTTCACATCAGTAGCATTCAGAGAAGGTGTGACTGAGGGAACACCATTTGCCACCACATACCAGAGATCGTTGTCAATTGCCTCAAGATGCATTTGCATCTTGTTCTTCCAGTAGGGGTAGTCTGTTCCATCGAAGGTAGGACTCCCAGCAGAGACCTTGATCATACCTGCGGTCGACATAACTAAAACTCCAGACGGTTAAACCAAAATCACACAGAACAAGGGAGTACCTTGCTCTGATACCAATTGAAAGTGCGTTATATCGACTAGAGGCAGGGGTGAATAGGCAATTTTTATGAATTCTTCACTGGGGAATTTGTTGGTGAGGAAATTCCTAAATGAAGAACTACTTGCAGCGGAATAAGTACTCAGAAGTAAACATAACAAAACACAAGCATAGTCATCATGATAAAATGAAGACAAGCACAGAGTACAGAAAGCGTAAACACATGATAGCACAAGAAAGAAGACGGACAGACTGAAGAAATTGAACTGAGGAAATTGAGAAAGTCTTCAGTCAAAGTCTTCAAACATATATGAACAGGCACACAACAACAGACATGAGGAAATGAAAGAGTTGAGGAAATAGAACCAGTTAACTCGGTGAAGACAATGATTTGGTATACCAGTTTCAACTGTTGCCTTAGTTGTACATCTGGTTGGAGCGGCTGAGTATTTAAACTCGAGGACACCCAGTCCCGGACACACAGTCCTCACCGTATACTCCTTGAGCTAAGGTCACACAGACCTCGCCCAATCACTCGTGGTAAGTCTTCAGGTGACTTCTGAACCTTCACAAACTCGGTCACTCGATGATCCACAATTCCTCTTGGATGTTCTAGACCTTGACGCCTAACCGTCTGGAAGAAGCACAGTCTTCAATTGACAAGTGTCAGTTTCTCTCGGAGCAGCCAACCAACTATTGGTTGTGGGGAGGCGGCTATTTATAGCCTAGGGAGCAGCCAGACATGATAAGACATAAATGCCCTTGTCTGATATGACCGTTAGGTGGGTAGATATTTTGGAACCGCTGGTGCATAGCACGGCAACGGTCGGAATTTTGACTATCAAAATCCTCAGGGCTATCATGTTCCTCACTGTGTAGGCAATTCACACTGGTGAATTCCTAACTCCTCAGTCAGGACAAATTCCTCAGAGACCAGAAGAGCTTCATCTCTGTCATTGAAGAATATGACTGAACTGTATGAGATTTCCAATGGCTTCACTCGAAGGGATTGGTAGGTGTAGGATTTTTGAGTTGAGCATCACATGGAAATTTTTCCTTAGTATTTCCTCGACCCCCTTTAATAGTATGGTGTTTCCTATGACTCAAGAAAGAGAAAATGAAACTTTAAAAACAAAAGTCTTCACGCTTCATGTTCTTCGAATGATTGCCATGTCTTCAAGGTCACACCAATTTCTTCACTTTCAAAGTCTTCAGAAAGTCTTCAGAAATCCAAAGTCTTCAATTGAAGAACTTCATTTTTAGGGGTCGGCTTTCTCTGTAAATATCAAACTCCTCATAGACTTATAGACCTGTGTACACTCACAAACACATCAGTCCCTTAACCTATAAGTCTTCAATACACCAAAATCACTAAGGGGCACTAGATGCACTTACAGCCTGGAACCATGATCTAATTAACTCTCTTTTTACTCCACATGTGGCCACAACCATCTTAAACACTCCTATCATTTTTTTATTTGGTGGTGGCTTCTATAAGTTTTTGTATTTCAATACCATGTATAGGCCATGCACATGTAGTGAAGTTATTAATGAAAATACACATGCAAACAATTTAATTTATATTCTAGAAGGTCTTCTCATTACACTTGACTAACAACCAATGCACTCGAAACCACTATTAAGATATTAGTTAGAATGTAGAGATCTCTATGTAGTATTTAATTATATAAGTGAACACTCGCACACACTCACAAGTATATATGTCTACAATATATAATTTATGCAGAAACTACAACAACCAAGACTTTTTTATAAGAGGGTTACGCCCCAACGATGTTATACAATATATAATTTATTCAATTCTCAAGAATAACTCAAAGATAAGTTTATCCAAAAATACTATAAATTTAGCAGAAACAATTGTTGTGATTATATACATTACAAATGTGTATACAAATGAAAACTATGCTAGCTAAAATATGTGGTTAACTATGCTAGCTAAATAATAAATACTTATAGTTGTTAAGATTACAATATGATAACCATAAATTTAAAGAAGTATAAAATTTTAGTATAATTAGGAAGGTGATGAAATATTTAGAACTGATATGTCTGATTTATACAAAGCAAATATTCACAACTGACTGCGAACATGGAGCTGAAATATTTGAAGGAAAAGTGGATCTGCATGTGTAATACTAGTAGTTATATAATAAAATCCTAGAATGGAATGGAAACAGAAGAAGTTTGTGCAAATATTGGTTGACGCGGATGAGGTATATATTTCTTGGACAATCAATGACATCGTGCAACACAATAAAGGAAACACACAAGAGGCTGTTGCATGCACCAGGTTTGATTGATATCAATTGAGGATGGCAAAAACTAAATGGAGTTGTACTCCTGCATGTTTGAGAACTGAGCATAAATGCATACCTGGCTGTGTGTACATACATGAGTCCATCTTCTCGTGATCCCGTCCTACTGCCTAATAGATTTCCCTCATGCCTTCCTAACCTCTGCATTCTAGATATACATCCATTTTTCATTTGTTCTCTTTCCATTATATACAAGCTAGTTCAAGGTGAAGCGAAACATGCACACGACTCCAACTGATCACCCAGTTGCGTTATAACTTTGCTCCTTTACCAACTAATCACTCCCCCTGACCTTCATAAGAGTTTGAATTAGGGAACCGATGACATTTCGAATGACCTCTTCTCTATACAGGAGGGGAGTCACATTTTAGTATAGAGATGAGAATCATAGGGAAATGAAGGGTATGCTTCTCGAAGCCATTTTGATTTTCTTTAGCAAGGTTTCTTGGTCTGAATTTATCAGAGCCAGTTCGTGGTTATCTGATTGCATGAACCAATTCCTCAACCAAAACCAGCTTAGCTACGATTGTTGGAGACGGGCCTAGGCTAGCTATAGCAAAGTCTTTGGGCACCACCATTGAGTGTTTTCCACATGTTAGATGCAATAGAACTAACAAGTCTGCAGCTACCACAATTTGAGAGTGAGAGCTTACCAGATACCTTAATTTGTTCAACTGACTAATCACTTGCAACATTGCGACGATGACATAATCGCATACATGTATTGAATTGTTCAGCTTAAACTTTACAATGATCCATTCTTAGCCACACACATCGAGGGGCATTCTTAATACAGAGATATCTGCTCTTATTCACTATTTTTAGAACACAAGTTAATAGGACTGGATCTATCTATGGATCCATCCTATTACAGAACAATAAGAAGTAGTAGGCATGTCAACTCGACATATAGAAGTCCTTCCGCAACATGATCAGATGATCCCGCGGTTCCTTCCAACCAGCTCTCTGCGAATCTTAGTCGCCACCAACATACTGTATGCGAACCTAATGGAAATATACCATTCTTCTCAAAATTCCGGGCCCAAAAATCCTCTATGTTCTTAATGCACACGGGGTTACCCATTATTGCATCATGGTAGGCTGCTAAAAACACTTGGCCAATTATCTTCCGTCACCAAGTGGCAGTCGTATTGTCAATCAAATCACCGACCAGCATGGGTGGGTCGTTGGATAGACATGCATATGGTCCCAAAAATTCATCTCTTGGAATCAATTGGCCGGTCCATACACGGGTAGATGGTCCATTTCCAATCCTTCTAATAATAAATCCCTGACAGAGAACATCCCTTCCTTCAATGTTCGAGCGCCACTCCTCCGAGGGTGGGTACCCATCTCAGCAGTTAGGATCAATGAATTAGGGAAGTATAAATCGCTTTTAGCAATCTTGCACAGAGGGATTCAGGTGTCCGCAGAATGTGCCATGATTGCCTAGCTAGTAAAGCATGGTTAAAAACCTCAAAGTCTCGAAAACCAAGGGCCCCCCATAAACTTTGGTTGTCTCATTACCTTCCATGAGACCCAGCTCAGCTAACGCTGCTTGCCATCTTTGCTGCTCTCCACCAAAACTGTTGAATAATCTTGTTAATACGCTGCAGTCCCCTGGGTAGCTTGAAACAAGGCATGGATTATACGGGAACAACTTGTGCAACAGATTTGACCAACACTTCTTTTCCTGTTGATGGGAGAAAGGACAGGACCACAATCTGTTGGCATGGTTCCCAGATCAGAAGAAAGGGGAATGGATCCAACAAGAACTGAACTAAAAGGTTATTTTGAGGCTGCAGGAGAGATAAGAAAGAAGGAAAATCGAGAGATAGAGTTAGGGTTACAAAAGATATTGGCTTATATAATGGCTAGGCACATGTGTGAGGAAGTAACTTCTGCAATGTGTGCTCCAACATAAAATTGACCATGAGCCTTTTCAGCGTTGCACTTCACCCACGTGGCTCATTGACCATCCTTGTGAGGATTTGTGCATCACACACGATCCTTGCGGGGATGCATGCATGCCCCCACGATACATCCATGCAATGGCAAAAGCTACGGAGATACATACATTCATGAACCTCTTGGTAAGATCATAATTCAGATTCATGGATTACTCAGGCCCGGGATGTTTAGAAATCACAAATTCAAATGGTAAGTGCTTAAAGCGGGGGGAAACCCTTTTTCTTAATGGTAAGTGCTTAAACTTTCAGGCTCACCGCAAAGCAACCAGACCATTTTTTTTACAATGGCTAGAAAAAAAGCTTTCATAACACGGAAGGCACAAAGGAACGAATTTTACCATCAAAAATACACAAGGATAAAACGACTAACTAGGAAACTTGCAAACGGCTACAATGCAGATCAATTTGCGCTTACACCTGAAGTTACAGACCATTCATTCGATGAAGAGACAAATTATGTACATAACGAGAAAAAAGCTAGACGATCCCATATTGTGCACAAGAGTGTCACTTCAGAACTAACTGCTGGTTTGAAGCAATAACCTTGGCAATGAGCTCGTTCAGAACAGAGGGATAAGTCGCTATTATATGCTGCCAACCTTTGCTCGCGATTATTGTCTGCAAACACGAGGGAGACTGGACTTGGATAAACTTCAAGCACGCCTCCTTCAATTTGTGGCAGTGGTGCTGCTCAGCTAGGACAAGCATGGACGCCACCGAGCTTACACACATGTTCTTACACAACTCTTTCTCACATATGTACTTGAGCCTTTGGACGTCATATCTATCTGCTGCTACCAATAAGTTTTGAAGCCATTGCCGCCACATTTCATACTTTACTGCCTCCTCTTCTGTAGCTTCTGACATTTCATCCTCCTTCATGTCGGGAAATGAGTCTGTGTAGATGAAGTTAAGCAAAGCCTTGAACGCTGTTGCTTCCATGTCTTTGATCTGTATGACATCGAGCGAGGCAGATCCCTCCTTCATGGGTCCAAATAGTTGTGCCATGAAGACCTTAGATTGGGCTGCAAGCATGCATCGGTGCGCTGAGAAAATCTCGCTGCCGACTTCAAACGTCACATCAGCACCAACCTTATTGTGAAGGAGATTGTTAAGGTTACGGTGTATATCAGGCAGGAGCACTTGGGTGCCACCGGCATCATTCTCGGTGTTGCAGACCATGATGTCACACCGGATGGTGATACAGTCATCCTTGTCTAGATTCATTAATCTTTCAAGGTGTTAGACAAATTAGGGTTTGGAACAATGCTCGATACCCTTGGTGGGTACGGCTGTCATATATTTATAAGAGGGAACCATACAAATACAGGTTATGTTACAACACGTATATCTAATATATACTTAGTCTAACACCCTCCCTCAATCTTAACTATGTCCTGAAACACTCGGAAGGTTAAGATTGCGACGACATCCTTCAAAAGAAGGCAAGGGCAAGGGTTTAGTGAAAATATCAGCAAGCTGATCCTTAGAAGAAACAAACTTAATCTGAAGGAGCTTTTGAGCAACACGTTCCCTCACAAAATGATAGTCAACTTCGATGTGCTTCGTGCGGGCATGAAATACTGGATTGGATGAAAGGTATGTGGCACCAATGTTATCACACCAAAGAACAGGCGGCTGAGTTGAGGAAACCTTCAACTCTCGAAGCAACGACTGCACCCACATGATCTCAGCTGTGGCATTGGCAACAGCTTTGTACTCAGCTTCGGTACTACTCCGAGATACCGTAGCTTGCTTGCGAGCTTGCCAGGCGATCAAGTTAGGCCCAAAGAACACAGCATGTCCCCCCGTGGATCGCCGATCATCAGGACTACCAGCCCAATCGGCATCAGAAAATGCTGAGATCAATCCAGAACGTGCAGGCTGAAGATGGAGACCATATGTATCAGTGTGACGAACATAGCGCAGGATGCACTAAACAGCTGACCAGTGAGAATCACGTGGTGCATGAAGGTACTGGCACACACGGTTAACTGCAAATGATATGTCTGGTCGAGTAATGAGCAAGTACTCCACAATACTGCGGTACTCAGTGGCATCCTCAGGAGCGAGCAAGTCACCAGCAAGAGCTGTCAGTTTGTCTGTGGCAAACATGGGAGTCGTAGCAGACTTACACTGCAACATACCTGCACGACGCAGAAGATCCTGAGAGTACTTCTTCTGAGTAAGAGTCAAGCCACTATCAGAATGAAGAACCTCAAGGCCCAGAAAATAATGCAGTCTCCCAAGATCCTTGACAGCAAACTCAGCACCAAGAGAGGACACAAGCCGATCTGTAGCAGAAGGAGACGAACTGACAAGGATGATGTCATCAACATAGACCAGAATGTACATAGTCACCTCAGGTCGCTGAAGGATAAATAGAGACGTGTCTGCTGTAGAAGGAACAAACCCATGTGCACGAAGAGCAGCACCAAGACAGCATGCCACGCACGCGGGGCCTGCTTCAAACCATAGAGAGCTTTGACAAGACGACACAAATGATGTGGCTGAGCAGGATCAACAGGACCTGGCGGCTGACGCATATAAACCTCTTCTTCCAAAACTCCATGGAGAAAGGCATTCTGAATGTCAAGCTGTCGAAGCGACCATCCGCGAGTAACAGCCAAAGAGAGAAGAACATGAATAGTAGTTGGTTTAATAACAGGACTGAATGTGTCTTCGTAATCAATGCCGTACCGTTGTTTGAATCCCTTGGCAACCAGGCGTGCCTTGTACCTCTCAATGGAGCCATCAGCATGTTTCTTCACCTTGAATACCCATTTAGAGTCAATGATATTGACACCAGACGGAGGTGGAACAAGACGCCAAGTGTTGTTTCTTTGAAGAGCATGAATCTCCTGCTCCATCACAGCACGCCAATGTGGGATGCCAAGCGTTGCTCGAAAATGTCGCGGTTCAGTCGTAGGGTCAGCCTCGGCATGCGCCACACAGGCCGCAAGCCATGCGACAGTGCCGTCAGTGCGCTTCTTCGGTTGGAAGATGCTACTTTTGCTGCGAGTGTGGGGACGCAGGATGACAGGCGGAGATGGCGCTGGAGCTGCCACACCAGAGGAGCCACTGTCCATCAGCGGCGAGGAGGATGCGCCGGCGGGCGAGTCCGGTGGCACGGTCAGGGTCGGCGAAGACAGACGGGGCGTGACCGGCGTCGACGGACCAGGCGACGAAGACTCAGTGACCCGCGAGGCCTCCGGCCCAGGGGATAGCGCCGCGGGTCCAGCCGACCCGGCCAACAGCTCAGCAGGTTCGGCCGGCTCAGGCGACAGCGAGGCTGCTGGCCCAGGCGACTCGGGCACCCTGTCGGATCCACGTGCATGGGACATGCGCGCGTGATCGACGTCGGGGTCAGGTGGAATAGTGGCGGGGGCAGCCTCGTCGAGCGCCTCGTCCGGCGTAGCAGCAGCCGGCGCAGTTGTGGCCGTATCATCATCCAGAAGTTCAAGTCGAGCGCCTCGTCCAGTCCTTGCACCATGGTTAGGCAACAACAGAGGAGAATATGCAGCATCCACAAATTGATCAGGCAAAACTGGAAAAGAGTGCAACTCGGTGACGGGAGTATCGGTGGGTGGTGTGAGCGTGGAAAACGGGAAGACAGCCTCATCGCACACAACATCACGAGAAATGTAAACACGATTTGTCGGAATGTGAAGACACTTGTAACCTTTGTGGAGAGGACTGTACCCAAGAAACACACATTGTTTGGATCGATACTCAAGGTTATGCTTATTATACGGACGAAGATGCGGCCAACACGCACAACCGAACACTTTGAGGAGGGAGTAATCTGGAGTTTCATTAAGCAACACTTCTAGCAGAGACTTCATGTGAAGACGTCGTGTGGGAATCCTGTTTATCAAAAAACAGGCAGTAACAAAATCATCGCTCCAGAACCGAAACGGGACAGAGGTACGTGCATGAAGTGTCAGGCCAGTTTCAACTATGTGACGGTGCTTGCGCTCAGCTGCACCGTTCTGCTGATGTGTATGAGGACAAGACACATGGTGTGAGATGCCAAGCTTCTGAAAGAAGGTGTTAAGGTTACGATACTCACCCCCCCCCCCCAGTATGACTGAACATGGATAATTTTGTGCTTAAGCAATCGTTCAACATGTGCTTGAAATTGCATAAAGACATGAAACACATCAAATTTGCGCTTAATAAGATAAATCCAAGTAAAGCGACTGAAAGCATGGATGAAACTGACATAATAGTTGTGACCACTAACAGATGTTTGGGCATAGCCCCACACGTCTGAAAACACAAGTTCAAGAGGAGCCGTGACAACACGACTTGATACAGAAAAAGGCAACTGATGACTCTTGCCTTGTTGACAGGCATCACACACTAGAAACTCCTTATTACTCGACTCAACAGGAAGACAATGACGATGAAGCACATGGCGCACAATGGGAGTAGCGGGGTGGCCAAGGCGAGAGTGCCACTGCGACGAGGACACCCGAACACCACTGAAAACTTGAGAGACTCGTGGCACATCAAGTGCGTATAAGCCGTCGCGAACTCGACCACTAAGAAGAACGTCCCTCGTGTCCCGGTCCTTAACAAAAAAATGAAAAGGGTGAAACTCAACAAACACATTGTTGTCACGAGTTAATTTAGGGACCGAGAGTAAACTACGTGTGACTGAAGGAACACGAAGGACATCAAGCAGACGCTAGGTTTTAGTGGTACGTGAAAGGAGAGATGCCTGACCAACATGTGAGATGGGCATACCTGATCCATTGGCCGTGCGGACCTGATCGTGACTGGTGTAGGGCTGACGAGTGGCCAGCTTGTCAAGCTGGCTCGTCAAATGGTCCGTAGCGCCCGTGTCCATGTACCAGGAAGGATCCACCGAGTATGAAGGAGTGACTCCGGGATCCGGTGTAGCAAGAGCAACTTGCTTCTTATTGCCCTTCCCATTGTTCCCAATGCCAAGAAAATCTCGTTTAAAGCGACGATGGCAGCGAGACGCCAAGTGCCCCTCAATGCCGCAGAGTTGACACTCAACCCCACCACCACATGCCTCGCAGTGGAGCCGCTTGCGGCCAGCCGTCTGAGGGGGAGCGGGCGGACGGGGCTGGTTGCCCGAGGTCGGCTGCGCTTTCTGCTTGGCACCGCGAGCGCCCCCGCGGAGAGCAGCGTTCGCAGTAGGACCCTCCGTGTAGACGCCAACGAAGCGGCGAGCAGCGAGCCTCTATTCGGTGTTGAGGAGGCGTGCATAGAGATCACGAGGCGGCATCGGCGTGTCACGTCCATTGATGTTTTCAACGAGAGAATCATAGTCCTCATCAAGCCCATTGAGAATGAACGAAGTAAACTCCTCGTCACGGAGAGGCTTCCCAATAGATGACAGTGTGTCAGCCAAGCTTTTGACCTTGTTGAAGAAGGCCGTGACGGAGAGATCATTTTTCTTGACCTCACCCAGCTGGTTATGAATGGCAGAGGAACGGGCCAGCGACTGCGAGGAGAAGCTGGAGTCGAGCGTGGCCCATGCATCCTTCGACGTCGCGGCAAAGACCACCATGCCGGCCACGGAGGGAGTGAGCGAGGACTGAATGGCACCCAAAATAGCTTAATCCTGAGCGATCCACCGACGATGAGCAGGGTTGGACACCATGACGGAGCCACCAGCGGCCGCGGGCACCGGGACCATGGCCGGTGGACACGGCAACGTACCGTTGACATACCCCTCAAGATAGTGACTACGCATCAGCGGCAACACCTGAGCGCGCCACAGGAGGTAGTTGTCCGCAGAGAGCTTCACCGTCACCAGATGAGCGAAGTGGAACGGTCCTGGTTCAGCCACCGGTGCGGAGAGCTGCGAATCATACGTCGGAGGAGCACTGTACGGAATCAGCGCATCGGCCGACGGAGGCGGACGGTAGTGTTGGTGATGATCATAGGGCGCCGTAGGAGGTACGCCGTAAGGCTGCAGCGGCGCGACGTACGGCATAGGGGCAGCGTAGGGCGCGCCATACGGCGACTCGTAGGGCACCGCGGAGGACGAAGCATACGGCGCCGGCGCGACGTACGGCGACGACGGAGCGACATACGGCGCTGGATACGGCCCGCCGTAGGGCACCTGGACGGGAGCACCACGAGGGCCTGGAGCCGGCGGCGCAACATGCAATGGAGTCGCGCCGTACGGAAGCTGCACAGAGGCACCGTAGTTGAACTCCAGAGATCCATCACCGGGCTGCGCTGGATGGTTGACCGCCAAAGACCCATCACGGGATGGCTGCGCTGGATGCGATGGAGCCGTGCCATGCGCTCGATCATAGGAGTTCACCGCGAGAGCTGCATCACGAGGAAGCGACGCATCACGGGCGAGCGGCGATCGGGGTGCTGGTGGGTGCGATCGCGATGTGGCCGGACGGGCCCAGGCGAGCGGAGTGGACGCCATAAACGGTGTTTCCGTCGTCAGGGTTGACAGAGGCGGCACGGCGGCGAAGGCCGACGCGGCGGCGGCAGATGAAGCGGAAGCACGGCGCTGATCGAACGCGTCTGATACCATGTTAGACAAATTAGAGTTTGGAACAATACTCGATACCCTTGGTGGGTACGACTGTCATATATTTATAAGAGGGAACCGTACAAATACAGGTTATGTTACAACACGTATATCTAATATATACTTAGTCTAACACAAAGGCATCTATTTTCATAAACTTGTAGAAGCCCCAAGAAGAGGCATCGGAGGAGAAGCGCATGTTTTCATTCCACGGATGTACACTGGATTCTGCCACTCAACCTCGTCGACGAAGCTAAAGCTAAACTTGGCTTCCACATGCTTGCCATCGTCGTCATCGAGACGGTGCACATAGAGAGAGACGACGTCGGCGCGATCCGAGATGATGCCGTTAGGATAGTACTTGATGGACCAACGATAGCCTCCCACCCCGAAATCATGAGAGATGATGCTTTGACCATTGGGTGTCTCCTTGGTACGAGCGTAACCCTTGACCACAAGCAAGTGGTACCCGCAGTCTGAGCTGGTGCTGACGAAGGTCATGGTGGAAGGGCACAGCATGCCGTCGTCCAAGACGGATACGCCGGCGAACGACGACATGGCCAACTCGCCGTGCGTGGACGTCGCTTAGCTTGCCCCGACGACTGGTGGGTGAGTCTCACGTTATCACGAAGCCTATGGTACGTCTGGCTATCTGCAGGCTATGCACGTATATATATGGCCGATCCAGAATACACGGATGGACACTCCAAATCTTCAGTAGTAGTACAACTCTGATCGTATGGCACCAGGAACGGACACAAATTAGGAAAGTCCTGATCGCACTCGTCAGTTTGGACGTTGTATTCTTCTTGCCCCGATGTTGTGTTGCTGCTGCTGAACTTTCCATTCAAACATTAAGCTAAGAAGCTGTCTTCACTGCTCCATTCTTGGACCTTATCCCCTCCCCAGAGAGAGCCGGCTGGGATGGCGTGCATATGCCACGTGTGTGACTGGGATGGCGGCTCGATGTTGGTGCGGCCGGCTGGACGATGAGGGCAGGAGGCGGTGGCGTTGTTCTTCGTGTAGCCCACGCTCCGGGACGGCGGTATCGGGGAGGCTTCAAGCACTCGTCCCTGTGTTCGCGGTGTGGCCATACATGAAGGTGGTGTGGTGGACAACGTTCGGCCGCACACAGGTACAGGGAGCCGAAATAGTCCGCGTTTATGCTCTTCCTTTCCTGCTGCTCGGTAATGGCGTCGGTCCGAGTTAGACACCCAGTGGCTGATGCCGAGCTAAGAGTGAAAGGCTGGGTCTTCTGCTCTTCCTATCATGGTTGGAGTGTTGTGTTAGAGAGTTCTGCTTGTGGACGATCGGCTGCTGTTGATAGATTTCCAAATATTGCTCACGTCGGTATGTTTCTGACCTGACTTGTAACTCAAGTTGATTCCCTTGTACATGACTATATATATGAAACATGAGAAGAGAGGAGGCGTGCAATTTAGCAGCCCCGATCTAAACTTACATGGTATCAGACACCGGTCGATCCTCTTCCCTCTACAACCTCCAAACCCTAACACCTAGCCTAGTCTCCTTCCTCCACCATGTCGGCCGACGATCTCAAGAAGCTCGAGGCCGAACTGAAGCAACGCGAGTCTCTCCTCCAAGCTCGCCGGGAAGAACTTGATCGCCGTGCCGCTGCGATGGGAAAGTCTCCCGACACCACACCAGCCGCCCTACCCCCTACCCCCTCCTCCTATGTCTCCTCCATCAAAACACATGTTCCTATCACCCTCGATCTTCAGGATTCCAACTATGCAAAGTGGCGCGAGCTGTTTCTCGTCGCCCTCAGACGCTACGGCCTCTCCAACCACGTCGTCGGCGGCGCTACCGCCACCCCGTCCGACACCCCGCCCACCTCTGATTGGGGTCGTGACGACTACACGGTGCTCTCCTGGATCTACGCTTCGATCTCCACCGAGCTCTTCGGCATCATCATGGCTCTCGGTTCCACGGCGCGGCAGATTTGGGACTCCATCGCCAACCTCTTCCACGACAACAAGAAAAGCCGTGCCCTCGCTCTCGATGCTGAGTTCCGCAACACGGCACAAGGAGACATGTCCGTCCACGACTACTGCGCCAAGCTCAAGTCCCTTGCCGACGCTCTCGGCGATGTCGGCCAGACTATCTCCGACGAGACGCTCGTCCTCACGGTGCTTCGCGGCCTTAATGAGCAATTCAGCCATCTTCGCTCTTTTCTTCCGTTTCAGGTGCCGTTTCCGTCATTCCTGCAGACACGCTCGGCTCTCGTCCTCGAGGAGACGCAGAAAAAGACCGACGCGAAAAACGCCGCCGCCACTGCGCTTTGGGCATCGGGCAACAGCATCCTGCCGAGCGCGGGCGGCAAACGCGCTCTACCGTCCGGGGGCGGACGCGGCTCTAGCGACCAGCGCTCCTTCAGCTCATCTAACACGAGCGGCAGTCGCGGCAACTTCACAAACACTCGCGGCCGTGGGCGCGGCGGCCGTGGACGGGGCCGCACCGAGCCATGGATGTTCAATCCCTGGACCGGCCTCCCGACGCGCGCGCAGCTTCAACAACAACCTCCTCCTGCGCCCTGGCAGCCACGACCCTGGCGTGCACCTGGCGTTCTTGGTCCTCGACCTGGTGCTGCCCTTCCGCAGGCGTACGCAGCCTACGGCCCTGGTGCGCAGCCCCACGGCATCCTTCCGTCTCCGTCGACTCCAGTATACAACGGACATCAACAGCACATTGACACGGCTCTTCTGAACGCCCTGAACAACATGCATCTTCCCGGGAACCAGGAGTGGTTCATGGATACAGGAGCTTCGTCCCACATGGCATCTGATCACGGTACAATATACTCTTTACAACCTACCTCTCAAACAGTCACGGTTGGCAACGGCCAATCTATTCCTGTCACCCATGTTGGCTCCACCACAATTCCCTCGTCCTCCCATCCTCTCTCTCTTCGTAATATTCTCATCGTACCTCATATCATTAAAAATCTTATTTCTGTTCGTCAATTCACTATCGACAATTTTTGTACTGTTGAATTTGATCTTTTTGGTTTTTCTGTAAAGGCGCTTCCTTCCAGGACCGTGATCCTTCGCTGCAATAGTCCCGGGCCTCTCTACGCCGTCTGCCGCCCTCCAACAGATGAAGCCCTCCTCACCACCACCTCGTCATCGCTTTGGCACCGCCGCCTCGGACATCCCGACCATCATACCATGTCACGCCTTCAACAGTCCAAGTTTATCTCATACAATAAAGATGGGTCGTCCCTTTGTCACGCCTGTCAGTTAGGAAAACATGTTAGGCTTCCGTTTTATAATTCTAAAACATATACAGTTCGTCCATTTCAGCTTTTCCATTGTGATCTTTGGACGTCCCCCATCCCTAGCAACTCTGGGCTTTGCTATTATCTTATCATCGTGGATGATTATTCTCATTATTTTTGGAGTTTTTCCCTTCGTAAGAAATCAGATGTTTATGCCACCCTCGTTGCCTTTCATGCATTTGTTCACACGCAGTTTAATTTGCCCATCTTAGCTATCCAATGTGACAATGGTGGCGAGTTCGTCAATACACGTCTAGACTCCTTTTGTGCTCAACATGGACTTCTTCTTCGGTTCTCCTGTCCCCATACCTCTCAACAAAACGGCAAGGCGGAACGTGCCATTCGCACTACCAATGATGTTATTCGTACCCTTTTATTTCAGGCATCACTACCTCCATCTTTTTGGGCTGAAGCTCTCTACACCGCCACATACCTCATCAACATACGACCGACCGCAGCTACAAATTTTGCTACTCCATACACCACTCTTTTCGGCATTACACCACCCTACAATGACCTTCGTGTTTTTGGTTGCCTTTGCTACCCCAACACAGCTTCTACCACAGCTGATAAACTCTCCCCTAGATCAGTTAAATGTGTTTTCCTTGGCTATCCCCCTCGACACAAAGGCTACCGTTGTCTCGACTTAGCTACACGACGCATTATTATATCCCGCCATGTTGTTTTCGACGAGGCAACCTTTCCCTATGCCCCACCAGCTGTACCTATACCATCACCATCATCAACCGAACCAGTTACTTCCTTTCCCCATCCGTTGTCCTTTACACATGGTCGATCCTCTACGGCGCATGCGCCTGCTTCCTCCCGGTCCACTATGCATGTACCCGATAGCCCACCTAGTCCGGGTCGCTCGCCTCCTACAACCATCCCACCTACTCCCGCTGGATCACCTAGCTCAGCTGTAGCGTCTCCCTCTCCCGGCCCAGCCAGCCCACTCCCCCATGACAGTCCACCGCCTGCGTCACCCCCACCTGTGCCCGTACCTATTCACCGCACTCGCATGACGACCGGGCGTTTACCTCCACCGATCGATCGCCTCAACCTTTCTGCGGTTGTCTCCTCCCCTATACCTCACAACTATCTCACGGCACTCCGTGATCCGTCATGGCACAGTGCTGTGCAGGAAGAATATGATGCTCTCACTATCAACAACACTTGGTCTCTTGTTCCTTCTCCTCCCGGAGCCAATATTGTGAGCGGTAAATGGATTTTTGTCACAAATATAATTCCGATGGCTCCTTAGCTCGTCAGAAAGCTCGTTGGGTCGTCCGTGGTTTTTCACAACAGCATGGTGTGGACTATGATGAGACCTTTAGCCCAGTTGTGAAACCCGCCACCATTCGCTTGGTTCTCTCTATCGCACTTTCTTCTTCTTGGCCCATTCATCAACTTGACGTTAAAAATGCTTTTCTTCATGGTTCTCTTGATGAGGTCGTCTATAGTCAACAACCATCTGGCTTCATTGATCCTCGCTACCCTCACCATGTTTGTAGCTTGCATAAGTCTTGTACGGTCTTAATCAAGGCCCTCGCGCTTGGTTTCAAAGTTTGCCACCTATGCTCGCTCTATTGGCTTCATTGAGTCCAAGTCTGATGCCTCCTTGTTCATTCTTCATAAGGAGCACACCACTGCATACTTACTTCTATATGTCGACGACATCATACTTACTGCCTCCTCTCCTTCTGCTCTTACATCCATTATCACTTCCTTTGCTAACGAATTTGCTACCAATAGTAGAAAAAGGGTCAAACGTGAAGCACATTAGTGCCGGTTTGTATTTGAGACGGCACAAATGTATACATTAGTGCCGGTTCCAACGGCTAGCCGGGCCGCTCTCATTAGTACCGGTTCGTGGCTAACCTTTAGCACCGGTTCGTGCCACGAACCGGTACTAATGAGAGTGGTGGCAGGATGTTGTCAGTCTGGGCCCCCTCCAGCACCTTTAGTACCGGTTCTTGGCACGAACCGGTACTAAAGGTCATCCTACATAAACCCTTCGTCCACCCGAGCTCGCTCTGTTCTTCCCCTTTCCCCTCTCCTCTCTGTTCTTCCCCTCTTCCTCTCGAGCTCATCACACATTTTGCCCAAAATTTGTCAAGATTTGAAGGCCCCCATCCATTCAAACGATCACAAAGGTTAGCAACTTTGTCCTTTCATCTCTCATTGCTATATTAGCTCTTGCAATGCTTTATATAGTTATTAATTTGTGAGTTTAGTAATTTGGGAGGAAATATATATATGTGCTAGTATTTGATTTATATGCAATTTGAGGTTAAAATAACACTTAGTTTGCATATGTAGGTGTGGTTTACTTAGTGCCTTCTAAATCTCCGTCGTAACCACCGTCGATCGCCTGCACCGTCCCGTCGCCGGCACCACCTTGTGGTGAGGCTCTTGTTCATGAAATTTTATATAAAAAATTGATGTTTGTGTGATTTGGATATATAGTTACTCGTATAATAAATATCTTACCCGTACGTTGTTTGTTATACATAGTGCCATGGTTTTGATATCTGTCCCCGTCGGCCCTCGTCCTTGTTATGATTCGGATGTGGTATATTCTCTTTTAAAACTATTTGTTGCATTTCGTGTTTATGACAAATTATGCCCATCAAGTTGACATAGATATTTTTATCTAGGAGGTATGTGAACCGGAAATTCCAACCGACCCTATTGTCGAGAGGTTAAATTTAGTTGAAAGAGAAAACGAGTACTTGAAAGAAAAATTGAAAAGAATTGAGGGGGAGAAGATGGAATTGGAGTTGCATGTTGCCGATGTCGTCGATGATCACAAGATCAAGAAGGAGAAAATGCGCTTGAAGATTAGAAAGATTAGAAAATATGCCATCGATAGTGAGGCTTGGTATCATTATGCTGTTGGATCAATTGTTACCTTAGTTGCGATCTTGATCGCATTTGTTGTTGCATTTAAATGCTTTAGCTAGAGAGTTATTTGTTTGTTGCATTTAAGTGTTGTATGAACTTGTATTAATTTGGTCTATTCGGTGTTGTGTAATGAAGATGAGCCAGCAATGGATGTACGATGACCGATGCTCTCCCCAGTTCGTTGAGGGCGTGCATACTTTTCTGCTTGCGGCTGAGGCAAACAAGCGGGCAGATGGTTTTATGCCTTGTCCATGTGCTGGCTGTAAGAATGGTCGCAATTACTCTACGTCAAGAACCATTCACGTCCACCTGTTTGAGTCCGGTTTCATGCCCCACTATAATGTTTGGACCAAGCACGGAGAAAGAGGGGTTATGATGGAAGACAATGAAGAAGAAGAGGACGACCACAGCTATCCTGGCCATGGGTTCCCTGAATACGATGATACAACAATGGGGGAAGAAGCTGAGCCGGTAATGCAGGAAGAAGTTGAGCCGGCAATGCGGGAAGAAGCTGAAGAAGAGGCATCAGATGAGCCCATTGATGATCTAGGTCGGGCCATTGCCGATGCAAAGAGAAACTGCGCAAGTGATTTGGAGAAGAAGAAGTTGCAGCGCATGTTAGAGGATCACAAAAAATTGTTGTACCCGAATTGCGTAGGTGACAAGAAAAAGTTGGGCACCACACTGGAATTGCTGCAATGGAAGGCAGAAAATGGTGTATCTGACAAGGGATTTGGAAAGTTGCTGGTAATGATAAAGGATATGCTTCCAAAGGACAACGAATTGCCCGAGAGTACGTACGAAGCAAAGAAGGTTGTCTGCCCTCTAGGGTTAGAGGTGCAGAAGATACATGCATGCCCTAATGATTGCATCCTCTACCGCGGTGAGTACGAGGATTTGAACGCTTGCCCGGTATGTGGTGCATTGCGCTATAAGATCAGCCGCGATGAGCATGGTGATGTCGATGGCGAGCGCCCCAGTAAGAAGATTCCTGCCAAAGTGATGTGGTATTCTCCTATAATACCACGGTTGAAACGTTTGTTCCAAAACAAAGAGCATGCCAAGGCAATGCGATGGCACAGAGAAGACCGTAAGAAAGACGGAAAGTTGGGAGTACCCGCTGACGGGTCGCAGTGGAGAAAAATCGAAAGAAAGTACGGGAAGGAGTTTGCAGATGACGCAAGGAGCGTATGGTTTGGTCTAAGCGCAGATGGCATTAATCCTTTTGGGGAGCAGAGCAGCAACGATAGCACCTGGCCTGTGACTCTATGTTTGTATAACCTTCCTCCTTGGTTGTGCATGAAGCGAAAGTTCATTATGATGCCAGTGCTCATCCAAGGCCCTAAACAACCCGGCAACGACATTGATGTGTATCTAAGGCCATTAGTTGAAGAACTCTTACAATTGTGGAATGGAACAGGTGTACGTGCATGGGATGAGCACAAACAGGAAGAATTTTACCTAAAGGCATTGCTGTTCATGACCATCAATGATTGGCCTGCTCTCAGTAACCTTTCAGGACAGACAAACAAGGGATACCACGGATGCACGCACTGTTTGGATGATACCGACAGTATATATTTGAATAGTTGTAAGAAGAATGTGTACCTCGGACATTGTTGATTTCTTCTGAGCAGGCATCCCGTAAGAAAGAAAGGCAAGCATTTCAAAGGTGAGGCGGATCACCGGACGAAGCCTCGCCACCGTACTGGTGCTGATGTACATGATATGGTCAAGAATTTGAAGGTGATATTTGGAAAGGGTCCTGGCGGACAATCTGTTCCAAAGGACGCTGACGGACGCGCACCCATGTGGTAGAAGAAATCTATATTTTGGGACCTGGCATATTGGAAAGACCTAGAGGTCCGCTCCGCAATCGACGTGATGCACGTGACGAAGAATCTTTGCGTGACCCTGCTTGGCTTCTTGGGCGTGTATGGGAAGACAAAAGATACACCTGAGGCACGGGAGGACCAACAACGTATGCACGGAGAAGACGGCATACATCAGGGTCATGCAAGCTACGCTCTTACCAAAGAAGAGAAGGAAATCTTCTTTGAATGCCTGCTCAGTATTAAGGTACCGTCTGGCTTCTTGTCGAATAGAAAGGGAATAATAAACATGGCAAAGAAAAAGTTCCAGAACCTAAAGTCTCATGACTGCCACGTGATTATGACGCAACGGCTTCCAGTTGCATTGAGGGGGCTTCTACCGGAAAACGTTCGATTAGCCATTGTGAAGCTATGTGCATTTCTCAATGCAATCTCTCGGAAGGTAATCGATCCAGAAATCATACCAAGGTTACAGAATGATTTGGTGCAATGTCTTGTCAGTTTCGAGTTGGTGTTCCCACCATCCTTCTTCAACATCATGACACACGTCCTAGTTCACCTGTGCCAAGAGATTAACGTTTTGGGTCCTGTATTTCTATACAATATGTTCCCCTTTGAGAGGTTCATGGGAGTCTTAAAGAAATATGTTCATAACCGTGCTAGGCCAGAAGGAAGCATCTCCAAGGGCCATCAAAATGAGGAGGTCATTGAGTTTTGTATTGACTTTATTCCTGACCTTAAGCCGATTGGTGTTCCTGAATCGCGGCATAAGGGCAGACTGGATGGAAAAGGCATGCTAGGAGGGGAACAAATAATATGTATGGACGGACATTCTCTCACTGAAGCACACTACACAGTTCTACAGAATTCCGCCTTGGTGGCTCCGTATATGGATGAACACAAGAATTTGCTATGCTCCAAACACCCGGAGCAGTCTGATGACTGGATTACACGTGAACAAACCAGGAGTTTCGCGTGCTGGTTGCAGACACGTACCATGCATGACACCTCTATTGAAGATGACCTGTACTTGTTGTCCCAGTTACCATCTTCGAACATAATGACTTTCAAAGGGTACGAGATAAATAGTAATACATTTTACATGATCGCCCAAGATAAGAAGAGCACCAACCAAAACAGTGGTGTCCGCTTTGATGCAGAAATCAAGACGGGAAAGGAAACATATTATGGTTATATACAGGACATATGGGAACTTGACTATCGACGTGGTTTAAAGGTCCCTTTGTTTCGGTGCAAATGGGTCAATATGACATGAGGCGGGGTAACGGAAGACCCGCAGTACGGAATGACAACAGTGGATCTCAACAATCTTGCGTATGCAGACGAACCATTCGTCCTAGCCAATGATGTGGCACAGGTTTTCTATGTGAAGGACATGTCTACCAAGCCAAGAAAAAGAAAAGATAAGGAAGCGAATGCATCGTACGATGAGCCAAAGCGGCACATAGTTCTTTCTGGGAAGAGAAACATCGTGGGAGTAGATGACAAGATAGACAAGTCAGAAGATTATGAAAAGTTTGATGAAATTGCTCCATTCACAGTGAATATTGACCCGAGCATCCCGTTAAATGATGAAGATTTTCCATGGTTACGGCGCAAAGGGACACACGCGAAGAAAAAGTTTCACACCCAAAGATCTGGGATGTGATCGGCTTCACTAGCTATCATCACTTTGTTCTGTGTTTCGCACCGAGAGGGGAATCTCTGTAATAGTTAGGGTAGTTATGTGTTTTGGCATTTGAAACGCGAAGAAATTTTATGTGCAAACAAATTCTTTCATGCCTTTACTGATTTTTAAAGTTAAGTAATTCACAAACTAGTGATTCACACTAATTTCAAATAATTCAAAATTTAAACTATTCAAATTTAAAAACTACGGGCACTAACAAAAAGTTTGTAATTTTTTGTACCTAAAACAAAAATGTTCACAAAGAAACTCTAAATACACAAAAAAAACAACACAAAAATAAATAAAGCAAAAAAATAATAAAAAAAAGCCCTAACAGAAAGTTTGTAATTTTTTGTACCTAAAACAAAAATGTTCACAAAGAAACTCTAAATACACAAAAAACAACACAAAAATAAATAAAGCAAAAAATAAAATAAAAATAAGCCCGCCTACTAGGCTAGAGCGGCCTGCATACGACTAGAAACCCAACATGTAGTTGGGCCAGGATGCAGGCCCGCAAAGGCCAAGTGGGCCCACAGGGCTGCAAAGAACACGTAGGCCCAGTAAGCCTGCTTTGGAGAGGAGCTCGAGAGAGTGACCGCACGGAGGTTTATAAACCAGTGCGGTCGCCCTCGGCTATCGAGGTGGGACTAAACTTGCCGCACCGCACCTGCGCCAGTGCACCCCGTTTAGTACCGGGTCGTGGCACAAACCGGTACTAAAGGGGGGCCTTTAGTACCGGTTTGTGCCACCACCCGGTACTAAAGGGGGTCGCTTCCCGCCGCTTGGCCTGGCCAAAATAGGCCTTTAGTACCGGTTGGTGGCTCCAACCGGTACTAAAGGTGCCTTCTATATATACAACAGCTATGAAAATTTCAGTTTCCCTCTCTGTTCGTTCTTTTGTTTCCGTCTCCGTCGCCGTCGCCGCCGCCCTCGATCGTCTCCGTCGCCGCTCGTCTCCGTTGCCGCCCCCGTCCCCGTCGTCGCCCCCGTCCCCGTCGCCGCCCTCGTCTCCGTCGCCGCCCCGGGCCCGTCCCCGTCGCGCCGTCCCCGTCCCCGTCGCGTCGTCCTCGCCGTCGCCTCGCCGTCCCCGTCGCCTCGCCGTCGCCGTCGCCCACTGTGAGCCCTCCCCGAGCCGGTACACACACACACACAAGCATGTTTAATTAATTTAGATAATTAGTCTTTAATTAGTTTAGATTATTTAGATTATTATTTTCTATGTTTAATTAGTTTAGATAATTAGTGTTTAATTAGTACAAACACACACACACGTATTTTGTATTTTTAATTAGTTTAGATTATTTAGATTATTATTTTTTCACTATTATATATGTATGAATGCATGTTAATTAGATGGATATAATTATTGTTTAATCAGTTAGAAATTAGTGTTATATAGAAATGTTAGAAATTAGTGTTATATAGAAATGTTAGAAATGTTAGAAATTTTAGTGTTATTTAGATTATTTAGATTAGCATAATTAGTGTTATATAGAAATGTTAGAAATTTTTATTATCAAAATCCAATCATTAAAAAATTGTTACTTTTTGCGGGCATATAGCTAGTATTTGTTCTCGATGATGCCCGGCCCACATCCTCGCCGTCGACCCGTCCGCGACGACGTCCAGCCGACCCATGTCCGGGACTGGGCTCCGCCGGGCTGGCACTGGGAGGTGCTGCCTGGAGGGACGCGCCGCTTGATGAGGAACCCGGCCCCGGGTCCCGTCGTCGACCCTGATCTCGTTTGGTGACGTTCGCGTGGGCCAGTTTCGGTGCGGAGGGACCCGGCCCCGCCGGAGGTGGTACGTCGCCGTGTCAGGGAGGAGGACGAGCACGTCCATCGCTACATGGTTGCGTTAGAGGGCGGCAGGTTCTCCAATACCTGGCAGTATCTTCGGGGATCTCACTTCAGCTATGATCCTGTGAGGGTTCCTTCTCTTTGGGTGTCCACCGCCCGCGCCGCAGGAACCGCGAGTGTCCTAGATTCTTCTGTAGTATTCCATCTTTAATTAGCTAGCCAGTGATGTACTATTCAATATTATATATTATTCGAGACGATGTATTCGAGATTATATCTATTATTCTAGACGAAGTATTCGAGATTATATCTATTATTCGAGACGATGTAATTTGAATACTAAATTGTTTTATATTTCTTTTGAATTAGTTAAATAAAAGCTATGGCAGACAATACTGACAGAGAGGGAGAACAGACCATGTTCGATATGATACGCGGGCCAAATGATGATCAGAATGAAGAAGATTATGACGGCTCCGAATTTCTAAACAACACCGGAGAGGGTGGTATGATATTCGATCGCGACGACCGAATTGATGAAGTCATGAACTACGATTATGACGATGATGAAGAACATGTTGATCCTGAAACAACAAAGACCGGCGAGGTATATATATTTATATAAGCAGGTATCTGGTGATCATCACATGTTTTAAATGACTTGAAGATATATTAACGAATCGATCTTTGTTCTTTCAGCCATCCGGATCGAGCAAATCTTCAGGCAAAAGGACGAAACGAGGCCCGAACAAAAAGTTGAAGGAGGGCATAAAGTACAATATCGAGGCAGTCAGACCTAATAGCGAACCATTAGCGCCTAAGAAGATTGCGGACAAGTTCATTCGTCAGTGCGGAGTTCTTGTGAAGGACCAACTCCCGATCTCCCTTCAAGAATGGAGAGAGCCAGCAAAAGACAAAAGACAAAAAGGCAAAGAAGACGCTGCTCCACGTTCAGATGTTACTTTTGTCGACAAGAATCAAAAAGAACTGCTTTGGGATACTCTCATGGAACATTTCACCCTACCAGATCATTTCACAGAAGCAGATGTGCAGAAAGTGAAGGACGCTGCTCTTAGGAAGATGGCAGTTGCATTCAAGAACCACAAGAATCGTGAATGGGACAAGTACGTCAAGGGAGGAAGGAAGACTCCAGTATTCGAGGGAACACTAGAGAACCAACGTGCTCATTGGGACGATTTCGTGAAATTCAAGGATTCGGAATTAGCTAAGGAACGGTCGAGAATAAACAAGAAGAATGCCAAAAAAAAGGATAAGTTCCATAAGCTGGGGCCAGGTGGCTATGCGGTGGCAATGCCTAAGTGGGATAAGTCTGAGAAAGAGATGGAGGATGTAGGTGCCACTCCGGTTACTAAGAGCTGGCCCCCTAGGGTCAGGACTTGGTTCTATGCGCATGGGGGGGAGTTGGACCCGAAGACAGGCAATGTTTCGACGAGGGCAAGTCTGAAGGGAGCCGACGATGCGATACTTGTTGCAATAGAAGAGGCACGATCGGGGGTGTTCCAGCCCAACAGAGAGAACGACGAGCTTACGCGTGCCCTGGGAAATCCTGAACACCCGGGAAGAACACGAGGCAAGGGTGCTATTCCGTGGTATGAGGGGTTCTCAGACTGGAACACCGACTACAGAACCCGTGCGAGAAAGAAGATTGCGGAGGAGAAGAAGAGGAAGATGGAGGAGGAGCAGAGGAAGCGGGACTATGAACGCCTTCAAGGCCTAGAAGCAAGTCAAGCGGAATTGGTAGTCAAATTCCAGCGGCAGCAGGAGCAGATCAACTCACTTACCCAGCAAAGGGGGTCTCAGCAGCTGCAGCAGCTAGCGAATGATCCAGCATTGGATAGCACCGCCCCATCCATGCCGAGAAACAGCGTGGGTTCCGCCCCGGATGACGCAATGCTGGGTAGATACCCCGTGGATGACATCACGGAGAACACTAGCTGCGAGCTACACGTCAAAATGAAGAACATATCCATGAAGGTGGCGGACGCCGTTGCTTTTACAAATCCCCCCGAGGCAACCTTCCATTGCAACCCGATTCCAGTGGGCTATGCTCGTGTCTTGGTTGATGAGGTGGTGGACCCATATTCGGAGCTAGAGCTTGACTATCCTGGAGGTGACGACGAGCGCTTTCTCGGAGACGCCAAACATCGTATCATCCTATGGAAAAGGATTGCATCATCATTCGAAGGCCACCGACACTGCGTCAGCCGACTCCTCGTCGAAGTCCGCCACCGAGTCAGCAGTTTCCCGCTCCTGCAAGTCCACCAAGTCCGGCAAAGTGTCAGGACACTCCTCCTCCAAGTCCGGCAAAGTGTCAGGCCACTCCTCCTCCTCCAAGTCCGCCACAGCGTCAGACATCCACTCCTCCTCCAAGTCCGGCACAACCTCAGGCCACTCCTCCTCCAAGTCCGGCACAGCTTCAGGCGGCCACTCCTCCTCGTCCAACTCAGCCCCGTCAGCCGTCTCCGCCACCTCAGCAATCACAGAAGAGACACCCCGCAGCTATGGTGCATAGCGGTACGAGTCGAGGTAATACAGGAAGTACAGGCGGAGGCAAGCGATATAAATATGGTCCAAGCTGAAGGAAATATGCCCTAGAGGCAATAATAAAGTTATTATTTATTTCCTCATATGATAAATGTCTATTATTCATGCTAGAATTGTATTAACCGGAAACATGATACATGTGTGAATACATAGACAAACATATAGTCACTAGTATGCCTCTACTTGACTAGCTCATTAATCAAAGATGGTTATGTTTCCTAACCATAGACATGTGTTGTCATTTGATTAATGAGGTCACATCATTAGGAGAATGATGTGATTGACATGACCCATTCCGTTAGCCTAGCACTTGATCGTTTAGTATGTTGCTATTGCTTTCTTCATGACTTATACATGTTCCTGTAACTATGAGAAATATGCAACTCCCGTTTATCGGAAGAACACTTTGGGTACTACCAAACGTCACAACGTAACTGGGTGATTATAAAGGAGTACTACAGGTGTCTCCGAAGGTACATGTTGAGTTGGCGTATTTCGTGATTAGTTTTGTCACTTCGATTGTCGGAGAGGTATCTCTGGGCCCTCTCGGCAATACTCATCACTTAAGCCTTGCAAGCATTATAACTAATAAGTTAGTTATGAGATGACGTATTACAGAACGAGTAAAGAAACTTGCCAGTAACGATATTGAACTAGGTATTGGATACCGACGATCAAATCTCGGGCAAGTAACATACCGATGACAAAGGGAACAACGTATGTTGTTATGCGGTTTGACCGATAAAGATCTTCGTAGAATATGTAGGAACCAATATGGGCATCCAGGTCCCGCTATTGGTTATTGACCGAGAATGGTTTTAGGTCATGTCTACATAGTTCTCGAACCCATAGGGTCCGCACGCTTAACGTTTCGATGACAGTTTTATTATGAGTTTACAAGTTTTGATGTACCGAAGTTTGTTCGGAGTCCCGGATGTGATCACGGACATGACGAGGAGTCTCGGAATGGTCGAGACATAAAGATTGATATATTGGAAGCCTATGTTTGGACATCGGAATGGTTCCGGGTGAAATCGGCATTTTACCGGAGTACCGGGAGGTTACCGGAACCCCCCGAGGGGTTAATGGGCCTACATGGGCCACAAGGGAGAAGAGAGAAGGAGCCAGGAGGGGGCCGCGCGCCCCTCCCCCTCCTAGTCCGAATAGGACAAGGGAAGGGGGGCGGCGCCCCCCCTTTCCTTCCCCTCTTCCTCCTCTTCCCCCCCCCCCTTCTCCTATTCCAACTAGGAAAGAAGGGAGTCCTACTCCCGGTGGGAGTAGGACTCCCCCCTTGGCGCGCCCTCCTTGGCCGGCCGCCTCCTCCCCCCTGGCTCCTTTATATACGGGTGCGGGGGGGCACCCTAGACACACAAGTTGATCTACGGATCGTTCCTTAGCCGTGTGCGGTGCCCCCCTCCACCATATTCCACCTCGATCATATCGTTGCGGTGCTTAGGCGAAGCTCTGCGTCGGTAGAACATCATCATCGTCACCACGCCGTCGTGCTGACGGAACTCATCCCCGACAACCTGCTGGATCGGAGTCCGGGGATCGTCATCGAGCTGAACGTGTGCTGAACTCGGAGGTGCCGTACGTTCGGTGCTTGGATCGGTCGGATCGTGAAGACGTACGACTACATCAACCGCGTTGTGCTAACGCTTCCGCTTACGGTCTATGAGGGTACGTGGACAACACTCTCCCCTCTCGTTGCTATATCATCACCATGATCTTGCGTGTGTGTAGGAATTTTTTTGAAATTACTACGTTCCCCAACAGTGGCATCCGAGCCTGGTTTTATGCGTCGATGTTATATGCACGAGTAGAACACAAGTGAGTTGTGGGCAATATAAGTCATACTGCTTACCAGCATGTCATACTTTGGTTCGGCAGTATTGTGAGATGAAGCGGTCCGGACCGACATTACGCGTACGCTTACGCGAGACTGGTTTCACCGCTACGAGCACTCGTTGCTTAAAGGTGACCGGCGGGTGTTTGTCTCTCTCACTTTAGCTGAATCGAGTGTGGCTACGCCCGGTCCTTGCGAAGGTTAAAACAGCAACAACTTGACGAACTATCGTTGTGGTTTTTATGCGTAGGTAAGAACGGTTCTTGCTAAGCCCGTAGCAGCCACGTAAAATTTGCAACAACAAAGTAGAGGACGTCTAACTTGTTTTTGCAGGGCATGTTGTGATGTGATATGGTCAAGACGTGATGCTATATTTTATTGTATGAGATGATCATGTTTTGTAACCGAAGTTATCGGCAACTGGCAGGAGCCATATGGTTGTCGCTTTATTGTATGAAATGCAAACACCCTGTAATTGCTTTACTTTATCACTAAGCGGTAGCAATAGTCGTAGAAGCAATAGATGGCGTAACGACAACGACGCTACGATGGAGATCAAGGTGTCGTGCCGGTGACGATGGTGATCATGACGGTGCTTCGAAGATGGAGATCACAAGCACAAGATGATGATGGCCATATCATATCACTTATATTGATTGCATGTGATGTTTATCCTTTATGCATCTTATCTTGCTTTGATTGACGGTAGCATTTTAAGATGATCTCTCACTTAATAATCAAGAAGTGTTCTCCCTGAGTATGCACCGTTGCGAAAGTTCTTCGTGCTGAGACACCACGTGATGATCGGGTGTGATAGGCTCTACGTTCAAATACAACGGGTGCAAAATAGTTGCACACACGGAATACTCAGGTCATACTTGACGAGCCTAGCATATACAGATATGGCCTCGGAACACGGAGACCGAAAGGTCGAATGTGAATCATATAGTAGATATGATCAACATAGTGATGTTCACCATTGAAACTACTCCATCTCACGTGATGATCGGACATGGTTTAGTTGATTTGGATCACGTGATCACTTAGATGACTAGAGAGATGTCTGTCTAAGTGGGAGTTCTTAAGTAATATGATTAATTGAACTTAAATTTATCATGAACTTAGTACCTGATAGTATTTTGCTTGTCTATGTTTGTTTGTAGATAGATGGCTCGTGCTGTTGTTCCGTTAAATTTTAATGCGTTCCTTGAGAAAGCAAAGTTGAAAGATGATGGTAGCAATTACACGGACTGGGTCCGTAACCTGAGGATTATCCTCATTGCTGCACAGAAAAGTTACGTCCTGGAAGCACCGCTGGGTGCCAGGCCTGCTGCTGATGCAACTGACAACGTTAAGAACGTCTAGCAGAGCAAAGCTGATGACTACTCTATAGTTCAGTGTGCCATGCTTTACGGCTTAGAACTGGGTCTTCAACGACGTTTTGAACGTCATGGAGCATATGAGATGTTCCAGGAGTTGAAGTTAATATTTCAAGCAAATGCCCGGATTGAGAGATATGAAATCTCCAATAAGTTCTACAGCTGCAAGATGGAGGAGAATAGTTCTGTCAGTGAACACATACTCAAATGTCTGGGTATAATAATCACTTGATTCAACTGGGAGTTAATCTTCCTGACGATAGTGTCATTGACAGAATTCTCCAATCACTACCACCAAGCTACAAGAGCTTCGTGATGAACTATAATATGCAAGGGATGAACAAAACTATTCCCGAGCTCTTCGCAATGCTAAAAGCTGCGGAGGTAGAAATCAAAAAGGAGCATCAAGTGTTGATGGTTAACAAGACCACTAGTTTCAAAAGAAAGGGCAAAGGAAAGAAGAAGGGGAACTTCAAAAAGAACGGCAAGCAAGTTGCTGCTCAAGAGAAGAAACCCAATTCTGGACCTAAGCCTGAAACTGAGTGCTTCTACTGCAAGCAGACTGGACACTGGAAGCGGAATTGCCCCAAGTATTTGGCGGATAAGAAGGATGGCAAAGTGAATAAAGGTATATGTGAAATACATGTTATTGATGTGTACCTTACTAATGCTCGCAATAGCACCTGGGTATTTGATACTGGTTCTGTTGCTAATATTTGCAACTCGAAACAGGGACTACAAATTAAGCGGAGATTAGCTAAGGACGAGGTGACGATGCGCGTGGGAAATGGTTCCAAAGTCGATGTGATCGCGGTCGGCACGCTACCTCTACATCTACCATCGGGATTAGTTTTAGACCTAAATAATTGTTATTTGGTGCCAGCGTTGAGCATGAACATTATATCTGGATCTTGTTTGATGCGAGACGGTTATTCATTTAAATCAGAGAATAATGGTTGTTCTATTTATATGAGTAATATCTTTTATGGTCATGCACCCTTGAAGAGTGGTCTATTTTTATTAAATCTCGATAGTAGTGATACACATATTCATAGTGTTGAAACCAAAAGATGCAGAGTTGATAACGATAGTGCAACTTATTTGTGGCACTGCCGTTTAGGTCATATCAGTGTAAAGCGCATGAAGAAACTCCATACTGATGGGCTTTTGGAATCACTTGATTATGAATCACTTGGTACTTGCGAACCGTGCCTCATGGGCAAGATGACTAAAACGCCGTTCTCCGGAACTATGGAGCGAGCAACTGATTTGTTGGAGATCATACATACTGATGTTTGTGGTCCAATGAATGTTGAGGCTCGCGGCGGGTATCGTTATTTTCTCACCTTCACAGATGATTTGAGCAGATATGGGTATATCTACTTAATGAAACACAAGTCTGAAACATTTGAAAAGTTCAAAGAATTTCAGAGTGAAGTGGAAAATCATCGTAACAAGAAAATAAAGTTTCTACGATCTAATCGTGGAGGAGAATATTTGAGTTATGAGTTTGGTCTACACTTGAAACAATACGGAATAGTTTCGCAACTCACGCCACCCGGAACACCACAACGAAATGGTGTGTCCGAACGTTGTAATCGTACTTTACTAGATATGGTGCGATCTATGATGTCTCTTACAGATTTACCACTATCGTTTTGGGCATATGCTTTAGAGACGGCCGCATTCACGTTAAATAGGGCACCATCAAAATCCGTTGAGACGACACCTTATGAACTGTGGTTTGGCAAGAAACCAAAGTTGTCGTTTCTTAAAGTTTGAGGCTGCGATGCTTATGTAAAGAAACTTCAACCAGATAAGCTCGAACCCAAATCGGAGAAATGTGTCTTCATAGGATACCCAAAGGAGACTATTGGGTACACCTTCTATCACAGATCTGAGGGCAAGATTTTCGTTGCTAAATTCGGATCCTTTCTAGAGAAGGAGTTTCTCTCGAAAGAAGTGAGTGGGAGGAAAGTAGAACTTGATGAGATAACTGTATCTACTCCCTTGTTGGAAAGTAGTTCATCACAAGAACCAGTTCCTGTGACAACTACACCAACTAGTGAGGAAGCTAATGATATTGATCATGAAACTTCAGATCAAGTTTCTACTGAACCTCGCAGGTCTACCAGAATAAGATCCGCACCAGAGTGGTACGGTAATCCTATTCTGGAAGTCATGTTACTTGACCATGATGAACCTATGAACTATGAGGAAGCGATGATGAGCCCAGATTCCGCAAAATAGCTAGAGGCCATGAAATCTGAGATGGGATCCATGTACGAAAACAAAGTATGGATTTTGGTTGACTTGCCCGATGATCGGCAAGCCATTGAGAATAAATGGATTTTTAAGAAGAAGACTGACGCTGATGGTAATATAACTGTCTATAAAGCTCGACTTGTTGCGAAAGGTTTTCGACAAGTTCAAGGGGTTGACTACGATGAGACCTTCTCACCCGTAGCGATGCTTAAGTCTGTCCGAATCATGTTAGCTATTGTTGCATTTCACGATTATGAAATTTGGCAAATGGATGTCAAAACTGCATTCTTGAATGGATTTTTGGAAGAAGAGTTGTATATGATGCAACCAGAAGGTTTTGTTGATCCAAAAGGTGCTAACAAAGTGTGCAAACTCCAACGATCTATTTATGGGCTGGTGCAAGCATCTCAGAGTTGGAATAAACGTTTTGATAGTGTGATCAAAGCATATGGTTTTATACAGACTTTTGGAGAAGCCTGTATTTACAAGAAAGTGAGTGGGAGCTCTGTAGCATTTCTGATTTTATATGTAGATGACATATTATTAATTGGAAATGATATAGAATTTCTGGATAGCATAAAGGGATACTTGAATAAAAGTTTTTCAATGAAAGACCTCAGTGAAGCTTCTTGCATATTAGGCATCAAGATCTATAGAGATAGATCAAGACGCTTAATAGGACTTTCACAAAGCACATACCTTGACAAAATTTTGAAAAAGTTCAAAATGGATCAGGCAAAGAAAGGTTTCTTGCCTGTGCTACAAGGTGTGAAGTTGAGTCAAACTCAATGCCCGACCACAGCAGAAGATAGAGAGAAAATGAAAGATGTTCCCTATGCTTCAGCCATAGGCTCTATCATGTATGCAATGCTGTGTACCAGACCTGACGTATGCTTAGCAATAAGCTTGGCAGGAAGGTACCAAAGTAATCCAGGAGTGGATCACTGGACAGCGGTCAAGAACATCCTGAAATACCTGAAAAGGACTAAGGATATGTTTCTCGTATATGGAGGTGACAAAGAGCTAGTCGTAAAAGGTTACGTCGATGCAAGCTTTGACACTGATCCGGACGATTCTAAATCGCAAACTGGATACGTGTTTATATTAAACGGTGGAGCTGTAAGTTGGTGCAGTTCTAAACAAAGCGTCGTGGCTGGATCTACATGTGAAGCGGAGTTCATAGCTGCTTCTGAAGCAGCAAATGAAGGAGTCTGGATGAAGGAGTTCATTACCGATCTAGGTGTCATACCTAGTGCGTCGGGACCAATGAAGATCTTCTGTGACAATACTAGTGCAATTGCTTTGGCAAAGGAATCCAGATTTCACAAGAGGACCAAGCACATCAAGAGACGCTTCAATTCCATTTGGGACCAAGTCCAAGTTGGAGACATAGAGATTTGCAAAATACATACGGATCTGAATGTTGCAGACCCGTTGACTAAGCCTCTCTCACGAGCAAAACATGATCAACACCAAGACTCCATGGGTGTTAGAATCATTACTATGTAATCTAGATTATTGACTCTAGTGCAAGTGGGAGACTGAAGGAAATATGCCCTAGAGGCAATAATAAAGTTATTATTTATTCCCTCATATCATGATAAATGTTTATTATTCATGCTAGAATTGTATTAACCGGAAACATGATACATGTGTGAATACATAGACAAACATATAGTCACTAGTATGCCTCTACTTGACTAGCTCATTAATCAAAGATGGTTATGTTTCCTAACCATAGACATGTGTTGTCATTTGATTAATGAGGTCACATCATTAGGAGAATGATGTGATTGACATGACCCATTCCGTTAGCCTAGCACTTGATCATTTAGTATGTTGCTATTGCTTTCTTCATGACTTATACATGTTCCTGTAACTATGAGAAATATGCAACTCCCGTTTACCGGAAGAACACTTTGGGTACTACCAAACGTCACAATGTAACTGGGTGATTATAAAGGAGTACTACAGGTGTCTCCGAAGGTACATGTTGAGTTGGCGTATTTCGAGATTAGGTTTTGTCACTCCGATTGTCGGAGAGGTATCTCTGGGCCCTCTCGGTAATACTAATCACTTAAGCCTTGCAAGCATTATAACTAATAAGTTAGTTATGATATGACGTATTACAGAACGAGTAAAGAGACTTGCCGGTAACGAGATTGAACTAGGTATTGGATACCGACGATCAAATCTCGGGCAAGTAACATACCGATGACAAAGGGAACAACGTATGTTGTTATGCGGTTTGACTGATAAAGATCTTCGTAGAATATGTAGGAACCAATTGTTGGAAATATGCCCTAGAGGCAATAATAAAAGTATTATTATATTTCAATATTCATGATAATTGTCTTTTGTTCATGCTATAACTGTATTATCCGGAAATCGTAATACACGTGTGAATACTTAGACCACAATATGTCCCTGGTGAGCCTCTAGTTGACTAGCTCGTTGTGATCAACAGATAGTCATGGTTTCCTGACTATGGACATTGGATGTCGTTGATAACGGGATCACATCATTAGGAGAATGATGTGATGGACAAGACCCAATCCTAAGCATAGCATAAAAGATCGTGTAGTTCGTTTTGCTAGAGCTTTGCCAATGTCAAGTATCTCTTCCTTCGACCATGAGATCGTGTAACTCTTGGATACCGTAAGAGTGCCTTGGGTGTATCAAACGTCACAACGTAACTGGGTGACTATAAAGGTGCATTACAGGTATCTCCGAAAGTATCTGTTGGGTTGACACGGATCGAGACTGGGATTTGTCACTCCGTATGACGGAGAGGTATCTCTGGGCCCACTCGGTAATGCATCATCATAATGAGCTCAATGTGACCAAGGTGTTGGACACGGGATCATGCATTACAGTACGAGTAAAGTGACTTGCCGGTAACGAGACTGAACAAGGTATTGGGATACCGACGATCGAGTCTCGGGCAAGTAACGTACCGATTGACAAAGGGAATTGTATACAGGGTTTGATCGAATCCTCGACATCGTGGTTCATCCGATGACAACATCGAGGAGCATGTGGGAGCCATCATGGGTATCCAGATCCCGCTGTTGGTTATTGACCTGAGAGCGTCTCGGTCATGTCTGCATGTCTCCCGAACCCGTAGGGTCTACACACTTAAGGTTCGGTGACGCTAGGGTTATTAGGAAGACTAGTATGTGACTACCGAATGTTGTTCGGAGTCCTGGATGGGATCCCGGACGTCACGAGGATCTCCGGAAGGGTCCGGAGGTAAAGATTTATATATGGGAAGTTGTCAAACGGGCACCGAGAAGTTTTGGGGTCATACTGGTATTGTACCGGGGCCACCGGAAGGGTTCCAGGGGTCCACCGGGAGGGGCCACCCCTCCCGGGGGACCACATGGGCTGTGTGGGGCAGGGAGCCAGCCCCTAGTGGGCTGAGCGCACCCCCTCCCTTGGGCCCTTGCGCCTAGGGTTGGAGGGGGAACCCTAGAGGGGGCGCCCCCCTTGGCTTGGGGGGCAAGCCACCCTCTCCCCCTCTCCCCTTGGCCGCCGCCCCCCTCTATATGGGATCTAGAGGGGCCGGCCCCCTTCTCCCTTCCCCCTATAAATAGAGGGGTGAGGGGAGGGCAGCCGCACCACCCTCCAAGGCGCAGCCCTCCCCTCCCCAACACCTCTCCTCCTCCGTTGTGTGCTCGGCGAAGCCCTGTCGGAGTACTGCTTCTCCACCATCACCACGCCGTCGTGCTGCCGGTGGAGCTGTCTTCCTCAACCTCTCCTTCCCCCTTACTGGATCAAGAAGGAGGAGACGTCTCCCGTCCCGTACGTGTGTTGAACGCGGAGGTGCTGTCCGTTCAGCACTTGGTCATCGGTGATTCGAATCACGTCGAGTACGACTCCATCATCACCTTGCAAGCTTCCGCACGCGATCTACAAGTGGTATGTAGATGCAAACTCACTCCCTCGACTCGTTGCTTAGATGAACTCATAGATTGATCTTGGTGAAACCGTAGGAAAATTTTTAATTTTCTGCAACGTTCCCCAACAGTGGCATCATGAGCTAGGTCTATGCGTAGTTCTCTAATGCACGAGTAGAACACAATTTGTTATGGGCGTGGATCTTGTCAACTTTCTTGCCTCTACTAGTCTTTTCTTGCTCAACGGTATTGTGGGATGAAGCGGCCCGGACCAACCTTACACGTACGCTTACGTGAGACCGGTTCCACCGATTGACATGCACTAGTTGCATAAGGTGGCTGGCGGGTGTCTGTCTCTCCCACTTTAGTTGGAGCGGATTCGATGAACAGGGCCCTTATGAAGGGTAAATAGAAGTTGACAAAATCACGTTGTGGTGATTCGTAGGTAACAAAACGTTCTTGCTAGAACCCAATCGCAGCCACGTAAAAGATGCAACAACAATTAGAGGACGTCTAACTTGTTTTTGCAGCGATTGATCATGTGATGTGATATGGCCAAAAGTTGTGATGAATGATGAATTGTGATGTATGAGATCATGTTCTTGTAATAGGATTCACGACTTGCATGTCGATGAGTATGACAACCGGCAGGAGCCATAGGAGTTGTCTTTATTTTTTGTATGACCTGCGTGTCATTGAATAACGCCATGTAAACTACTTTACTTTATTGCTAAACGTTAGTCATAGAAGTAGAAGTAGTCGTTGGCGTGAAAACTTCATGAAGACACGATGATGGAGATCATGATGATGAAGATCATGGTGTCAAGCCGGTGACAAGATGATCATGGAGCCCCGAAGATGGAGATCAATGGAGCTTTATGATATTGGCCATATCATGTCACAACTATATAATTGCATGTGATGTTTATTATGTTTATGCATCTTGTTTACTTAGGACGACGGTAGTAAATAAGATGATCCCTTACAAAATTTCAAGAAGTGTTCTCCCCTAACTGTGCACCGTTGCTATAGTTCGTCACTTCTAAGAACCACGTGATGATCGGGTGTGATGGATTCTTACGTTCACATACAACGGGTGTAAGATAGTTTTACACAGCGAAAACACTTAGGGTTAACTTGACGAGCCTAGCATGTGCAGACATGGCCTCGGAACACGGAGACCAAAAGGTCGAACACGAGTCGTATGGAAGATACGATCAACATGAAGATGTTCACCGACGATGACTAGTCCGTCTCACGTGATGATCGGACACGGGCTAGTCGACTCGGATCGTGTAACACTTAGATGACTAGAGGGATGTCTAATCTAAGTGGGAGTTCATAATTTGATTAGAACTTTATTATCATGAACTCAGTCTAAAACCTTTGCAAATATGTCTTGTAGATCAATGGCCAACGCTAATGTCAACATGAACTTCAACGCGTTCCTAGAGAAAACCAAGCTGAAAGATGATGGTAGCAACTATACGGACTGGGTCCGGAACCTGAGGATCATCCTCATAGCTGCCAAAAAGCAATATGTCCTAGAAGGACCGCTAGGTGACACTCCCGTCCCAGAGAACCAAGATGTTATGAACGCTTGGCAAGCTCGTGCTGATGATTACTCCCTCGTTCAGTGCGGCATGCTTTACAGCTTAGAACCGGGGCTCCAAAAGCATTTTGAGCACCACGGAGCATATGAGATGTTCGAAGAGCTGAAACTAGTTTTCCAAGCTCATGCCCGGGTCGAGAGATATGATGTCTCTGACAAGTTCTACAGTTGTAAGATGGAGGAAAACAGTTCTGTCAGTGAGCACATCCTGAAGATGTCTGGGTTGCACGACCGTATGACCCAGCTGAACATAAACCTCCCAGATGAGGTGGTCATTGACAGAATCCTCCAGTCGCTCCCACCAAGCTACAAGAGCTTTGTGATGAACTACAACATGCAGGGGATGGTAAAGACCATTCCTGAAGTGTTCTCGATGCTGAAGTCAGCAGAGGCTGAAATCAAGAAAGAACATCAAGTGTTGATGGTCAATAAGACCACTAAGTTCAAGAAGGGCAAGGGTAAGAAGAACTTCAAGAAGGACGGCAAAGATGTTGCCGCGCCCGGTAAGCCTGTTGTCGGGAAGAAGTCAAAGAATGGACCCAAGCCTGAGACTGAGTGCTTTTATTGCAAGAGGAAGGGTCACTGGAAGCGGAACTGCCCCAAATACTTAGCGGATAAGAAGGCCGGCAACACCAAAGGTATATTTGATATACATGTGATTGATGTGTACCTTACCAGTACTCGTAGTAACTCCTGGGGTGCCGTTGCTCATATTTGTAACTCACAGCAGGAGCTGCGGAATAAATGGAGACTGGCGAAGGACGAGGTGACTATGCGCGTCGGGAATGGTTCCAGAGTCGATGTGATCGCCGTCGGCACGCTGCCTCTACATTTACCTACGGGATTAGTTTTGAACCTTAATAATTGTTATTTAGTGCCATGTTTGAGCATGAACATTGTATCTGGATCTCGTTTAATACGAGATGGCTACTCATTTAAGTCTGAGAATAATGGTTGTTCGATTTATATGAGAGATATGTTTTATGGTCATGCTCCGATGGTCAATGGTTTATTCTTAATGAATCTCGAGCGTAATGTTACACATGTTCATAGTGTGGATACCAAAAGATGTAAAGTTGATAACGATAGTCCCACATACTTGTGGCACTGCCGCCTTGGTCACATTGGTGTCAAGCGCATGAAGAAGCTCCATGCTGATGGACTTTTGGAGTCTCTTGATTATGAATCGTTTGACACATGCGAACCATGCCTCTTGGGCAAAATGACCAAGACTCCGTTCTCCGGAACAATGGAGCGAGCAACCAACTTGTTGGAAATCATACATACCGATGTGTGTGGTCCAATGAGCATGGAGGCTCGCGGACGATATCGTTATGTTCTCACTCTCACTGATGACTTGAGTAGATATGGGTATGTCTACTTAATGAAACACAAGTCTGAGACCTTTGAAAAGTTCAAGGAATTTCAGAGTGAGGTAGAGAATCAACGTGACCGAAAGATAAAATTCTTACGATCAGATCGTGGAGGAGAATACTTAAGTCACGAATTTGGTACACACTTAAGGAAATGTGGAATCGTTTCACAACTCACGCCGCCTGGAACACCTCAGCGAAACGGTGTGTCCGAACGTCGTAATCGCACTCTATTGGATATGGTGCGGTCTATGATGTCTCTTACCGATTTACCGCTATCATTTTGGGGATACGCTCTAGAGACAGCTACATTCACTTTAAATAGGGCACCGTCTAAATCCATTGAAACGACACCGTATGAATTATGGTTTGGAAAGAAACCTAAGCTGTCGTTTCTAAAAGTTTGGGGATGCGATGCTTATGTCAAGAAACTTCAACCTGAAAAGCTCGAACCCAAGTCGGAAAAATGCGTATTCATAGGATACCCTAAGGAAACTGTCGGGTATACCTTCTACTTAAGATCCAAAGGCAAGATCTTTGTTGCCAAGAACGGATGCTTTCTAGAAAAAGAGTTTCTCTCGAAAGAAGTAAGTGGGAGGAAAGTAGAACTCGATGAAGTACTACCTCTTGAACGGAAAAGTGGCGCAGCGCAGGAAACCGTTCCTGTGATGCCCACACCAACTGAAGAGGAAAACAATGATGATGATCAAGGTACTTCGGATCAAGTTACTACTGAACTTCGTAGGTCCACAAGGACACGTTCCGCACCAGAGTGGTACGGCAACCCTGTCCTGGAAATCATGTTGTTAGACAACAATGAACCTTCGAACTATGAAGAAGCGATGGCGAGCCCGGATTCCAACAAATGGCTTGAAGCCATGAAATCCGAGATAGAATCCATGTATGAAAACAAAGTATGGACTTTGACAGACTTGCCCGATGATCGGCAAGCGATAGAAAACAAATGGATTTTTAAGAAGAAGACGGACGCGGATGGTAATGTTACCATCTATAAGGCTCGACTTGTCGCTAAGGGTTATCGACAAGTTCAAGGGATTGACTACGACGAGACTTTCTCTCCCGTAGCGAAGCTGAAGTCCGTCCGAATCATGTTAGCAATTGCCGCATACTATGATTATGAGATATGGCAGATGGATGTCAAAACGGCATTCCTTAACGGACATCTTAAGGAAGAGCTATATATGATGCAGCCAGAAGGTTTTGTCGATCCTCGGAACGCTAACAAAGTATGCAAGCTCCAGCGATCCATTTATGGACTGGTGCAAGCATCTCGGAGTTGGAACATTCGCTTTGATGAGATGATCAAAGCGTTTGGGTTTGCGCAGACTTATGGAGAAGCCTGCGTTTACAAGAAAGTGAGTGGGAGCTCTGTAGCATTTCTCATATTATATGTAGATGACATACTCTTGATGGGAAATGATACGAAACTTCTGGACAGCGTTAAGGCCTACTTGAACAAGTGTTTTTCAATGAAGGACCTTGGAGAAGCTGCTTATATATTAGGCATCAAGATCTATAGAGATAGATCGAGACGCCTCATAGGTCTTTCACAGAGCACATACCTTGATAAGATTTTGAAGAGGTTCAAAATGGATCAGTCCAAGAAGGGGTTCTTGCCTATGTTACAAGGTGTGAGACTGAGCTCGGCTCAGTCACCGACCATGGCGGATAAGAAGGATGGCAAAGTGAATAAAGGTATATGTGATATACATGTTATTGATGTGTACCTTACTAATGCTCGCAATAGCACCTGGGTATTTGATACTGGTTCTGTTGCTAATATTTGCAACTCAAAACAGGGACTACAAATTAAGCGGAGATTAGCTAAGGACGAGGTGACGATGCGCGTGGGAAATGGTTCCAAAGTCGATGTGATCGCGGTCGGCACGCTACCTCTACATCTACCATCGGGATTAGTTTTAGACCTAAATAATTGTTATTTGGTGCCAGCGTTGAGCATGAACATTATATCTGGATCTTGTTTGATGCGAGACGGTTATTCATTTAAATCAGAGAATAATGGTTGTTCTATTTATATGAGTAATATCTTTTATGGTCATGCACCCTTGAAGAGTGGTCTATTTTTATTAAATCTCGATAGTAGTGATACACATATTCATAGTGTTGAAACCAAAAGATGCAGAGTTGATAATGATAGTGCAACTTATTTGTGGCACTGCCGTTTAGGTCATATCAGTGTAAAGCGCATGAAGAAACTCCATACTGATGGGCTTTTGGAATCACTTGATTATGAATCACTTGGTACTTGCGAACCGTGCCTCATGGGCAAGATGACTAAAACGCCGTTCTCCGGAACTATGGAGCGAGCAACTGATTTGTTGGAGATCATACATACTGATGTTTGTGGTCCAATGAATGTTGAGGCTCGCGGCGGGTATCGTTATTTTCTCACCTTCACAGATGATTTGAGCAGATATGGGTATATCTACTTAATGAAACACAAGTCTGAAACATTTGAAAAGTTCAAAGAATTTCAGAGTGAAGTGGAAAATCATCGTAACAAGAAAATAAAGTTTCTACGATCTAATCGTGGAGGAGAATATTTGAGTTATGAGTTTGGTCTACACTTGAAACAATACGGAATAGTTTCGCAACTCACGCCACCCGGAACACCACAACGAAATGGTGTGTCCGAACGTTGTAATCGTACTTTACTAGATATGGTGCGATCTATGATGTCTCTTACAGATTTACCACTATCGTTTTGGGCATATGCTTTAGAGACGGCCGCATTCACGTTAAATAGGGCACCATCAAAATCCGTTGAGACGACACCTTATGAACTGTGGTTTGGCAAGAAACCAAAGTTGTCGTTTCTTAAAGTTTGAGGCTGCGATGCTTATGTAAAGAAACTTCAACCAGATAAGCTCGAACCCAAATCGGAGAAATGTGTCTTCATAGGATACCCAAAGGAGACTATTGGGTACACCTTCTATCACAGATCTGAGGGCAAGATTTTCGTTGCTAAATTCGGATCCTTTCTAGAGAAGGAGTTTCTCTCGAAAGAAGTGAGTGGGAGGAAAGTAGAACTTGATGAGATAACTGTATCTACTCCCTTGTTGGAAAGTAGTTCATCACAAGAACCAGTTCCTGTGACAACTACACCAACTAGTGAGGAAGCTAATGATATTGATCATGAAACTTCAGATCAAGTTTCTACTGAACCTCGCAGGTCTACCAGAATAAGATCCGCACCAGAGTGGTACGGTAATCCTATTCTGGAAGTCATGTTACTTGACCATGATGAACCTATGAACTATGAGGAAGCGATGATGAGCCCAGATTCCGCAAAATAGCTAGAGGCCATGAAATCTGAGATGGGATCCATGTACGAAAACAAAGTATGGATTTTGGTTGACTTGCCAGATGATCGGCAAGCCATTGAGAATAAATGGATTTTTAAGAAGAAGACTGACGCTGATGGTAATATAACTGTCTATAAAGCTCGACTTGTTGCGAAAGGTTTTCGACAAGTTCAAGGGGTTGACTACGATGAGACCTTCTCACCCGTAGCGATGCTTAAGTCTGTCCGAATCATGTTAGCTATTGTTGCATTTCACGATTATGAAATTTGGCAAATGGATGTCAAAACTGCATTCTTGAATGGATTTTTGGAAGAAGAGTTGTATATGATGCAACCAGAAGGTTTTGTTGATCCAAAAGGTGCTAACAAAGTGTGCAAACTCCAACGATCTATTTATGGGCTGGTGCAAGCATCTCAGAGTTGGAATAAACGTTTTGATAGTGTGATCAAAGCATATGGTTTTATACAGACTTTTGGAGAAGCCTGTATTTACAAGAAAGTGAGTGGGAGCTCTGTAGCATTTCTGATTTTATATGTAGATGACATATTATTAATTGGAAATGATATAGAATTTCTGGATAGCATAAAGGGATACTTGAATAAAAGTTTTTCAATGAAAGACCTCAGTGAAGCTTCTTGCATATTAGGCATCAAGATCTATAGAGATAGATCAAGACGCTTAATAGGACTTTCACAAAGCACATACCTTGACAAAATTTTGAAAAAGTTCAAAATGGATCAGGCAAAGAAAGGTTTCTTGCCTGTGCTACAAGGTGTGAAGTTGAGTCAAACTCAATGCCCGACCACAGCAGAAGATAGAGAGAAAATGAAAGATGTTCCCTATGCTTCAGCCATAGGCTCTATCATGTATGCAATGCTGTGTACCAGACCTGACGTATGCTTAGCAATAAGCTTGGCAGGAAGGTACCAAAGTAATCCAGGAGTGGATCACTGGACAGCGGTCAAGAACATCCTGAAATACCTGAAAAGGACTAAGGATATGTTTCTCGTATATGGAGGTGACAAAGAGCTAGTCGTAAAAGGTTACGTCGATGCAAGCTTTGACACTGATCCGGACGATTCTAAATCGCAAACTGGATACGTGTTTATATTAAACGGTGGAGCTGTAAGTTGGTGCAGTTCTAAACAAAGCGTCGTGGCTGGATCTACATGTGAAGCGGAGTTCATAGCTGCTTCTGAAGCAGCAAATGAAGGAGTCTGGATGAAGGAGTTCATTACCGATCTAGGTGTCATACCTAGTGCGTCGGGACCAATGAAGATCTTCTGTGACAATACTAGTGCAATTGCTTTGGCAAAGGAATCCAGATTTCACAAGAGGACCAAGCACATCAAGAGATTCTTCAATTCCATTTGGGACCAAGTCCAAGTTGGAGACATAGAGATTTGCAAAATACATACGGATCTGAATGTTGCAGACCCGTTGACTAAGCCTCTCTCACGAGCAAAACATGATCAACACCAAGACTCCATGGGTGTTAGAATCATTACTATGTAATCTAGATTATTGACTCTAGTGCAAGTGGGAGACTGAAGGAAATATGCCCTAGAGGCAATAATAAAGTTATTATTTATTTCCTCATATCATGATAAATGTTTATTATTCATGCTAGAATTGTATTAACCGGAAACATGATACATGTGTGAATACATAGACAAACATATAGTCACTAGTATGCCTCTACTTGACTAGCTCATTAATCAAAGATGGTTATGTTTCCTAACCATAGACATGTGTTGTCATTTGATTAATGAGGTCACATCATTAGGAGAATGGTGTGATTGACATGACCCATTCCGTTAGCCTAGCACTTGATCGTTTAGTATGTTGCTATTGCTTTCTTCATGACTTATACATGTTCCTGTAACTATGAGAAATATGCAACTCCCGTTTACCGGAAGAACACTTTGGGTACTACCAAACGTCACAACGTAACTGGGTGATTATAAAGGAGTACTACAGGTGTCTCCGAAGGTACATGTTGAGTTGGCGTATTTCGAGATTAGGTTTTGTCACTCCGATTGTCGGAGAGGTATCTCTGGGCCCTCTCGGTAATACTGATCACTTAAGCCTTGCAAGAATTATAACTAATAAGTTAGTTATGATATGACGTATTACAGAACGAGTAAAGAGACTTGCCGGTAACGAGATTGAACTAGGTATTGGATACCGACGATCAAATCTCGGGCAAGTAACATACCGATGACAAAGGGAACAACGTATGTTGTTATGCGGTTTGACTGATAAAGATCTTCGTAGAATATGTAGGAACCAATTGTTGGAAATATGCCCTAGAGGCAATAATAAAAGTATTATTATATTTCAATATTCATGATAATTGTCTTTTGTTCATGCTATAACTGTATTATCCGGAAATCGTAATACACGTGTGAATACTTAGACCACAATATGTCCCTGGTGAGCCTCTAGTTGACTAACTCGTTGTGATCAACAGATAGTCATGGTTTCCTGACTATGGACATTGGATGTCGTTGATAACGGGATCACATCATTAGGAGAATGATGTGATGGACAAGACCCAATCCTAAGCATAGCATAAAAGATCGTGTAGTTCGTTTTGCTAGAGCTTTGCCAATGTCAAGTATCTCTTCCTTCGACCATGAGATCGTGTAACTCCCGGATACTGTAAGAGTGCCTTGGGTGTATCAAACGTCACAACGTAACTGGGTGACTATAAAGGTGCATTACATGTATCTCCAAAAGTATCTGTTGGGTTGACAAGGATCGAGACTGGGATTTGTCACTCCGTATGACGGAGAGGTATCTCTGGGCCCACTCGGTAATGCATCATCATAATGAGCTCAATGTGACCAAGGTGTTGGACACGGGATCATGCATTACAGTATGAGTAAAGTGACTTGCCGGTAACGAGACTGAACAAGGTATTGGGATACCGACGATCGAGTCTCGGGCAAGTAACGTACCGATTGACAAAGGGAATTGTATACAGGGTTTGATCGAATCCTCGACATCGTGGTTCATCCGATGACAACATCGAGGAGCATGTGGGAGCCATCATGGGTATCCAGATCCCGCTGTTGGTTATTGACCTGAGAGCGTCTCGGTCATGTCTGCATGTCTCCCGAACCCGTAGGGTCTACACACTTAAGGTTCGGTGACGCTAGGGTTATTAGGAAGATTAGTATGTGACTACCGAATGTTGTTCGGAGTCCTGGATGGGATCCCGGACGTCACGAGGATCTCCGGAAGGGTCCGGAGGTAAAGATTTATATATGGGAAGTTGTCAAACGGGCACCGGGAAGTTTTGGGGTCATACCGGTATTGTACCGGGGCCACCGGAAGGGTTCCGGGGGTCCACCGGGAGGGGCCACCCCTCCCGGGGGACCACATGGGCTGTGTGGGGCAGGGAGCCAGCCCCTAGTGGGCTGAGCACACCCCCTCCCTTGGGCCCTTGCGCCTAGGGTTGGAGGGGGAACCCTAGAGGGGGCGCCCCCCTTGGCTTGGGGGGCAAGCCACCCTCTCCCCCTCTCCCCTTGGCCGCCGCCCCCCTCTATATGGGATCTAGAGGGGCCGGCCCCCTTCTCCCTTCCCCCTATAAATAGAGGGGTGAGGGGAGGGCAGCCGCACCACCCTCCAAGGCGCAGCCCTCCCCTCCCCAACACCTCTCCTCCTCCGTTGTGTGCTCGGCGAAGCCCTGTCGGAGTACTGCTTCTCCACCATCACCACGCCGTCGTGCTGCCGGTGGAGCTGTCTTCCTCAACCTCTCCTTCCCCCTTGCTGGATCAAGAAGGAGGAGACGTCTCCCGTCCCGTACGTGTGTTGAACGCGGAGGTGCTGTCCGTTCAGCACTTGGTCATCGGTGATTCGAATCACGTCGAGTACGACTCCATCATCACCTTGCAAGCTTCCGCACGCGATCTACAAGTGGTATGTAGATGCAAACTCACTCCCTCGACTCGTTGCTTAGATGAACTCATAGATGGATCTTGGTGAAACCGTAGGAAAATTTTTAATTTTCTGCAACGTTCCCCAACAGTGGCATCATGAGCTAGGTCTATGCGTAGTTCTCTAATGCACGAGTAGAACACAATTTGTTATGGGCGTGGATCTTGTCAACTTTCTTGCCTCTACTAGTCTTTTCTTGCTCAACGGTATTGTGGGATGAAGCGGCCCGGACCAACCTTACACGTACGCTTACGTTAGACCGGTTCCACCGATTGACATGCACTAGTTGCATAAGGTGGCTGGCGGGTGTCTGTCTCTCCCACTTTAGTTGGAGCGGATTCGATGAACAGGGCCCTTATGAAGGGTAAATAGAAGTTGACAAAATCACGTTGTGGTGATTCGTAGGTAACAAAACGTTCTTGCTAGAACCCAATCGCAGCCACGTAAAAGATGCAACAACAATTAGAGGACGTCTAACTTGTTTTTGCAGCGATTGATCATGTGATGTGATATGGCCAAAAGTTGTGATGAATGATGAATTGTGATGTATGAGATCATGTTCTTGTAATAGGATTCACGACTTGCATGTCGATGAGTATGACAACCGGCAGGAGCCATAGGAGTTGTCTTTATTTTTTGTATGACCTGCGTGTCATTGAATAACGCCATGTAAACTACTTTACTTTATTGCTAAACGTTAGTCATAAAAGTAGAAGTAGTCGTTGGCGTGACAACTTCATGAAGACACGATGATGGAGATCATGATGATGAAGATCATGGTGTCAAGCCGGTGACAAGATGATCATGGAGCCCCGAAGATGGAGATCAATGGAGCTTTATGATATTGGCCATATCATGTCACAACTATATAATTGCATGTGATGTTTATTATGTTTATGCATCTTGTTTACTTAGGACGACGGTAGTAAATAAGATGATCCCTTACAAAATTTCAAGAAGTGTTCTCCCCTAACTGTGCACCGTTGCTATAGTTCGTCGCTTCTAAGCACCACGTGATGATCGGGTGTGATGGATTCTTACGTTCACATACAACGGGTGTAAGATAGTTTTACACAGCGAAAACACTTAGGGTTAACTTGACGAGCCTAGCATGTGCAGACATGGCCTCGGAACACGGAGACCAAAAGGTCGAACACGAGTCATATGGAAGATACGATCAACATGAAGATGTTCACCGACGATGACTAGTCCGTCTCACGTGATGATCGGACACGGGCTAGTCGACTCGGATCGTGTAACACTTAGATGACTAGAGGGATGTCTAATCTAAGTGGGAGTTCATAATTTGATTAGAACTTTATTATCATGAACTTAGTCTAAAACCTTTGCAAATATGTCTTGTAGATCAATGGCCAACGCTAATGTCAACATGAACTTCAACGCGTTCCTAGAGAAAACCAAGCTGAAAGATGATGGTAGCAACTATACGGACTGGGTCCGGAACCTGAGGATCATCCTCATAGCTGCCAGAAAGCAATATGTCCTAGAAGGACCGCTAGGTGACACTCCCGTCCCAGAGAACCAAGACGTTATGAACGCTTGGCAAGCTCGTGCTGATGATTACTCCCTCGTTCAGTGCGGCATGCTTTACAGCTTAGAACCGGGGCTCCAAAAGCATTTTGAGCACCACGGAGCATATGAGATGTTCGAAGAGCTGAAACTAGTTTTCCAAGCTCATGCCCGGGTCGAGAGATATGATGTCTCTGACAAGTTCTACAGTTGTAAGATGGAGGAAAACAGTTCTGTCAGTGAGCACATCCTGAAGATGTCTGGGTTGCACAACCGTATGACCCAGCTGAACATAAACCTCCCAGATGAGGTGGTCATTGACAGAATCCTCCAGTCGCTCCCACCAAGCTACAAGAGCTTTGTGATGAACTACAACATGCAGGGGATGGTAAAGACCATTCCTGAAGTGTTCTCGATGCTGAAGTCAGCAGAGGCTGAAATCAAGAAAGAACATCAAGTGTTGATGGTCAATAAGACCACTAAGTTCAAGAAGGGCAAGGGTAAGAAGAACTTCAAGAAGGACGGCAAAGATGTTGCCGCGCCCGGTAAGCCTGTTGTCGGGAAGAAGTCAAAGAATGGACCCAAGCCTGAGACTGAGTGCTTTTATTGCAAGAGGAAGGGTCACTGGAAGCGGAACTGCCCCAAATACTTAGCGGATAAGAAGGCCGGCAACACCAAAGGTATATTTGATATACATGTGATTGATGTGTACCTTACCAGTACTCGTAGTAACTCCTGGGGTGCCGTTGCTCATATTTGTAACTCACAGCAGGAGCTGCGGAATAAATGGAGACTGGCGAAGGACGAGGTGACTATGCGCGTCGGGAATGGTTCCAGAGTCGATGTGATCGCCGTCGGCACGCTGCCTCTACATTTACCTACGGGATTAGTTTTGAACCTTAATAATTGTTATTTAGTGCCATGTTTGAGCATGAACATTGTATCTGGATCTCGTTTAATACGAGATGGCTACTCATTTAAGTCTGAGAATAATGGTTGTTCGATTTATATGAGAGATATGTTTTATGGTCATGCTCCGATGGTCAATGGTTTATTCTTAATGAATCTCGAGCGTAATGTTACACATGTTCATAGTGTGGATACCAAAAGATGTAAAGTTGATAACGATAGTCCCACATACTTGTGGCACTGCCGCCTTGGTCACATTGGTGTCAAGCGCATGAAGAAGCTCCATGCTGATGGACTTTTGGAGTCTCTTGATTATGAATCGTTTGACACATGCGAACCATGCCTCTTGGGCAAAATGACCAAGACTCCGTTCTCCGGAACAATGGAGCGAGCAACCAACTTGTTGGAAATCATACATACCGATGTGTGCGGTCCAATGAGCGTGGAGGCTCGCGGACGATATCGTTATGTTCTCACTCTCACTGATGACTTGAGTAGATATGGGTATGTCTACTTAATGAAACACAAGTCTGAGACCTTTGAAAAGTTCAAGGAATTTCAGAGTGAGGTAGAGAATCAACGTGACCGAAAGATAAAATTCTTACGATCAGATCGTGGAGGAGAATACTTAAGTCACGAATTTGGTACACACTTAAGGAAATGTGGAATCGTTTCACAACTCACGCCGCCTGGAACACCTCAGCGAAACGGTGTGTCCGAACGTCGTAATCGCACTCTATTGGATATGGTGCGGTCTATGATGTCTCTTACCGATTTACCGCTATCATTTTGGGGATACGCTCTAGAGACAGCTACATTCACTTTAAATAGGGCATCGTCTAAATCCGTTGAAACGACACCGTATGAATTATGGTTTGGAAAGAAACCTAAGCTGTCGTTTCTAAAAGTTTGGGGATGCGATGCTTATGTCAAGAAACTTCAACCTGAAAAGCTCGAACCCAAGTCGGAAAAATGTGTATTCATAGGATACCCTAAGGAAACTGTCGGGTATACCTTCTACTTAAGATCCAAAGGCAAGATCTTTGTTGCCAAGAACGGATGCTTTCTAGAAAAAGAGTTTCTCTCGAAAGAAGTAAGTGGGAGGAAAGTAGAACTCGATGAAGTACTACCTCTTGAACGGAAAAGTGGCGCAGCGCAGGAAACCGTTCCTGTGATGCCCACACCAACTGAAGAGGAAAACAATGATGATGATCAAGGTACTTCGGATCAAGTTACTACTGAACTTCGTAGGTCCACAAGGACACGTTTCGCACCAGAGTGGTACGGCAACCCTGTCCTGGAAATCATGATGTTAGACAACAATGAACCTTCGAACTATGAAGAAGCGATGGCGAGCCCGGATTCCAACAAATGGCTTGAAGCCATGAAATCCGAGATAGAATCCATGTATGAAAACAAAGTATGGACTTTGACAGACTTGCCCGATGATCGGCAAGCGATAGAAAACAAATGGATTTTTAAGAAGAAGACGGACGCGGATGGTAATGTTACCATCTATAAGGCTCGACTTGTCGCTAAGGGTTATCGACAAGTTCAAGGGATTGACTACGACGAGACTTTCTCTCCCGTAGCGAAGCTGAAGTCCGTCCGAATCATGTTAGCAATTGCCGCATACTATGATTATGAGATATGGCAGATGGATGTCAAAACGGCATTCCTTAACGGACATCTTAAGGAAGAGCTGTATATGATGCAGCCAGAAGGTTTTGTCGATCCTCGGAACGCTAACAAAGTATGCAAGCTCCAGCGATCCATTTATGGACTGGTGCAAGCATCTCGGAGTTGGAACATTCGCTTTGATGAGATGATCAAAGCGTTTGGGTTTGCGCAGACTTATGGAGAAGCCTGCGTTTACAAGAAAGTGAGTGGGAGCTCTGTATCATTTCTCATATTATATGTAGATGACATACTCTTGATGGGAAATGATACGAAACTTCTGGACAGCGTTAAGGCCTACTTGAACAAGTATTTTTCAATGAAGGACCTTGGAGAAGCTGCTTATATATTAGGCATCAAGATCTATAGAGATAGATCGAGACGCCTCATAGGTCTTTCACAGAGCACATACCTTGATAAGATTTTGAAGAGGTTCAAAATGGATCAGTCCAAGAAGGGGTTCTTGCCTATGTTACAAGGTGTGAGACTGAGCTCGGCTCAGTCACCGACCATGGCAAAAGATAAAGAAGAGATGAGTGTCATCCCCTATGCTTCAGCCATAGGATCTATTATGTATGCCATGCTGTGTACCAGACCCGATGTAAACCTTGCCGTAAGTTTGGTAGCAAGATACCAAAGTAATCCCGGCAAGGAACACTGGACAGCGGTCAAGAATATCCTGAAGTACCTGAAAAGGACGAAGGACATATTTCTCGTTTATGGAGGAGACGAAGAGCTCGTCGTAAAGGTTACGTCGACGCTAGCTTCGACTCAGATCTGGATGACTCTAAGTCACAAACTGGATACGTGTATATGTTGAATGGTGGAGTAGTAAGCTGGTGCAGCTGCAAGCAGAGCGTCGTGGCGGGATCTACGTGTGAAGCGGAGTACATGGCAGCCTCGGAGGCAGCGCATGAAGCGATTTGGGTGAAGGAGTTCATCACCGACCTAGGAGTCATACCCAATGCGTCGGGGCCGATCAAACTCTTCTGTGACAACACTGGAACTATTGCCCTTGCCAAGGAGCCCAGGTTTCACAAGAAGACCAGGCACATCAAGCGTCGTTTCAACTCCATCCGTGAAAATGTTCAAGATGGAGACATAGAGATTTGCAAAGTGCACACGGATCTGAATGTCGCAGATCCGCTGACTAAACCTCTCTCGCGTGCAAAACATGATCAACACCAGAACTCTATGGGTGTTCGATTCATCACAATGTAACTAGATTGGTGACTCTAGTGCAAGTGGGAGACTGTTGGAAATATGCCCTAGAGGCAATAATAAAAGTATTATTATATTTCAATGTTCATGATAATTGTCTTTTGTTCATGCTATAACTGTATTATCCAGAAATCGTAATACACGTGTGAATACTTAGACCACAATATGTCCCTGGTGAGCCTCTAGTTGACTAGCTCGTTGTGATCAACAGATAGTCATGGTTTCCTGACTATGGACATTGGATGTCGTTGATAACGGGATCACATCATTAGGAGAATGATGTGATGGACAAGACCCAATCCTAAGCATAGCACAAAAGATCGTGTAGTTCGTTTTGCTAGAGCTTTGCCAATGTCAAGTATCTCTTCCTTCGACCATGAGATCGTGTAACTCCCGGATACCGTAAGAGTGCCTTGGGTGTATCAAACGTCACAACGTAACTGGGTGACTATAAAGGTGCATTACAGGTATCTCCGAAAGTATCTGTTGGGTTGACACGGATCGAGACTGGGATTTGTCACTCCGTATGACGGAGAGGTATCTCTGGGCCCACTCGGTAATGCATCATCATAATGAGCTCAATGTGACCAAGGTGTTGGACACGGGATCATGCATTACGGTACGAGTAAAGTGACTTGCCGGTAACGAGACTGAACAAGGTATTGGGATACCGACGATCGAGTCTCGGGCAAGTAACGTACCGATTGACAAAGGGAATTGTATACAGGGTTTGATCGAATCCTCGACATCGTGGTTCATCCGATGACAACATCGAGGAGCATGTGGGAGCCATCATGGGTATCCAGATCCCACTGTTGGTTATTGACCTGAGAGCGTCTCGGTCATGTCTGCATGTCTCCCGAACCCGTAGGGTCTACACACTTAAGGTTCGGTGACGCTAGGGTTATTAGGAAGACTAGTATGTGACTACCGAATGTTGTTCGGAGTCCCGGATGGGATCCCGGACGTCACGAGGAGCTCCGGAAGGGTCCGGAGGTAAAGATTTATATATGGGAAGTTGTCAAACGGGCACCGGGAAGTTTCGGGGTCATACCGGTATTGTACCGGGGCCACCGGAAGGGTTCCGGGGGTCCACCGGGAGGGGCCACCCCTCCCGGGGGACCACATGGGCTGCGTGGGGCAGGGAGCCAGCCCCTGGTGGGCTGGGTGCACCCCCCTCCCTTGGGCCCTTGCGCCTAGGGTTGGAGGGGGAACCCTAGAGGGGGCGCCCCCCTTGGCTTGGGGGGCAAGCCACCCTCTCCCCCTCTCCCCTTGGCCGCCGCCCCCCTCTAGATGGGATCTAGAGGGGCCGGCCCCCTTCTCCCTTCCCCCTATAAATAGAGGGGTGAGGGGAGGGCAGCCGCACCACCCTCCAAGGCGCAGCCCTCCCCTCCCCAACACCTCTCCTCCTCCGTTGTGTGCTCGACGAAGCCCTGTCGGAGCACTGCTTCTCCACCATCACCACGCCGTCGTGCTGCCGGTGGAGCTGTCTTCCTCAACCTCTCATTCCCCCTTGCTGGATCAAGAAGGAGGAGACGTCTCCCGTCCCGTACGTGTGTTGAACGCGGAGGTGCTGTCCGTTCAGCACTTGGTCATCGGTGATTCGAATCACGTCGAGTACGACTCCATCATCACCTTGCAAGCTTCCGCACGCGATCTACAAGTGGTATGTAGATGCAAACTCACTCCCTCGACTCGTTGCTTAGATGAACTCATAGATGGATCTTGGTGAAACCGTAGGAAAAATTTTAATTTTCTGCAACGTTCCCCAACACCAATATGGGCATCCAGGTCCCGCTATTGGTTATTGACCGAGAATGGTTTTAGGTCATGTCTACATAGTTCTCGAACCCGTAAGGTCCGCACGCTTAATGTTTCGATGACAGTTTTATTATGAGTTTACAAGTTTTGATGTACCGAAGTTTGTTCGGAGTCCCGGATGTGACGAGGAGTCTCGGAATGGTCGAGACATAAAGATTCATATATTGGAAGCCTATGTTTGGACATCGGAATGGTTCCGGGTGAAATCGGCATTTTACTGGAGTACCGGGAGGTTACCGGAACCCCCCGGGGGGTTAATGGGCCTACATGGGCCACAAGGGAGAAGAGAGAAGGAGCCAGGAGGGGGCCGCGCGCCCCTCCCCCTCCTAGTCCGAATAGGACAAGGGAAGGGGGGCGGTGCCCCCCCTTTCCTTCCCCTCTTCCTCCTCTTCCCCCCTTCTCCTATTCCAACTAGGAAAGAAGGGAGTCCTACTCCTGGTGGGAGTAGGACTCCCCCCTTGGCGCGCCCTCCTTGGCCGGCCGTCTCCTCCCCCCTGGATCCTTTATATACTGGGGCGGGGGGGGCACCCTAGACACACAAGTTGATCTACGGATCGTTCCTTAGCCGTGTGCGGTGCCCCCCTCCACCATATTCCACCTCGGTCATATCGTCGCGAAGCTTAGGCGAAGCCCTGCACCGGTAGAACTTCATCATCGTCACCACGCCGTCGTGCTGACGGAACTCATCCCCGAAGCTTTGCTGGATCGGAGCCCGGGGATCGTCATCGAGCTGAACGTGTGCTGAACTCGGAGGTGCCGTACGTTCGGTGCTTGGATCGGTCGGATCGTGAAGACGTACGACTACATCAACCGCGTTGTGCTAACGCTTCCGCTTACGGTCTACGAGGGTACGTGGACAACACTCTCCCCTCTCATTGCTATATCATCACCATGATCTTGCGTGTGCGTAGGAAATTTTTTGAAATTACTACGTTCCCCAACACAAGCCTCACGCCTCTTCCGCAGAGGGCTTATGACAGGTCCAAGGAGGAAATCGCAGCCATATCGAAGTTCGAGGTGGAAGCCCATTTTGCACCGAAACCGCCACCGCCGCCAAGGGAGAAAGTGCCTGAGGAAACGATTGACCACTTCATTCGTATGGCTCAACCACCAGCTCCCAAGCCTGTTGACACAGACTATGAGCGCCACATCAGGAAGTTAAATCGAGCATGTCTATGTAAGGAGGCGAGCTCGGGATCGAGCAAGCAAGAAGCAGCTGTCAAAAATGCGGGAAAACCATTCCCCAGCTGGGAGAACAGGCGGCACAATCGATCCCCTCGCTTGTTGTGCCAACAACACGTGACAGTATGCGCGCCCAATATTATTGTGGGCAAACAGTTTACGTTCCTGAGGTGGGCAATGTGGTAATAACGGAGGAGCATATAATGCAGGCTGAAGTTCTCAAAATCACTGTTGGACAACTCCTCGAGATCGAGCCCATGCCTGTGCTTAGAGAGGATGAAATAAAACGGAAATATGTTCGGGGCCAAACTTTGGTCGAGCCAGACAAGGTCAAGAACCTCCAACGAGAATGTATGAATTGCACGAATGGTACATGAACATTACCAAGATTTCCGATCGATTGTCCCTCATGATGAATGTCAAGAAGGAGCATTACTACCAGGAGAAAGCTGTGTCCGTTGAGTATTCTGAACTGTTTCAGTTATACAATCAAGACGCACTCGACAAATCTATCGCCAGTTGCTATTGTCTGTAAGTGATTTCTTTCTGTAATTTAAGTCTCAAGCTAACTGTAGTGATCCTTTTGATCAATCATTACCTGTAATTATCCTCAATATATTCTTTTCTGTGGTATTATATGCAGGATGAAGATGTATGAAATGAAAAAAGGTGGACGCTGTGGCATTGGGTTCATTGACCCAAACACCGTTAATGAATACACATGGAAAATAGATGCACGTCATGCAAAGGCCGTAGAGGACAGCATGCTAGAGTTCTTGAAGCGCCTCAAATACAATGAAGATATACTACTTCCTTACAACTTCCAGTGAGTCACACTGTCTTGTTCGACAATTTTTCTGTTTTTGCCTACTAGCTAGCTACATGTTTTTGCTTACATATGCCCGCTTAATTAAGTCATGCAAACGTGTGTGCATGCAGATTTCACTGGGTCTTGTGTATCATTAAAGTTGACACTGGAACAGTTGAAATACTGGAATCACTACTCAAAGAAAAAACTGACTATAACATCTTGTTTGGGATAGTCAACAGGTAATTTCAATCATTATTAACTATATATCTTGGCCTATTTAGTTCGTCATTTCATGATATGAACTATTTAATAACCCCTTTATTCATTTTCTTTGTCGGCGGGCAGGCCTTGGGCAAGGTTCATCAGCGTCACGGAAGGCGAATGGAAACAAAAGCTTCAATGGGGAAGACCCAAGGTAAGTAATTAAGTAGTACTAGCTAGCTAGCTAGCTGCCATCTCTTTAATTATCATGCTTGATTAATTATTATCTGATCAAATTCCATTCTCGTAAAGGCCCTGAAGCAGGCGCAGGGGACTGATCTGTGTGCATTCTGCGTTTGCGAGAACATTCGCATGATGGCGTCCGAAAAGAGCAGATCTCAAAGACAGGAATGGGTACGCTTGTCAAAACACTATTCACAATTTTTACACCATTATCGATATCTAGTCACACAACTAATACACATGCATATTGATCTCCTTCTTAACAGTTCAGAGAGGTGCGGGCGAAGGTCCTAGAAACGGAGCGCGTAGAAGCACTTCAAGAGGAAATAGCGGGATTTTTGCTCGACCAGGTCATAAATCCGAAGGGAGAATACTATTACCCGCTACCGCCCTCATGAAAACCACTTCCAATTGTCATCGTGCTCCGAAGGCACCAATTAGGCTAATGCCACTGGCTCCGAAGGCAACATGCATATGTAGGAGAAATTGTATATAGCTATACATGTGTGTATGTGTGAATTAATTAATATGATGGTTTGTGAGACATTGATGATATATATATATATATGCATGATTGGTTCTAGAAATTCTATTCTATATATATATATATATATATATATATATATATATATATATATACATATATATATATGCATAACGTGTACAATGTGTAGTATCGTAAAATACCAGCAAACGAAAAAGAATTAAAATGGAAACACAAAATTAAATGAAAAATAAATCATAAAACTAAAAAAACCCCAAACCTTATAGTACCGGTTGGTCTTACCAACCGGTACTAAAGGGCTCCAGGCCCCTGGAGCTGACTCGTGCCACGTGGTTTCCCTTTAGCACCGGTTCGTGCTGAACCGGTACTAAAGGGGGGGGGGCTTTAGTGCCCACACTTTAGTGCCGGTTATGGAACCGGCACTAAAGGGCCTTACGAACCGGTGCTATTGCCCGGTTCTGCACTAGTGTATGAAAGATCTTGGACCTCTTCATCACTTCCTCGGCATTTCTGTTTCTCGCACACCTAGTAGCCTACATATCTCCCAACGACAGTATTTCCTCGATATTCTCTCCCGAGCTGGCATGAGTGATTGTAACCCTGTTTCTAGCCCAGTTGACACTAAAGCCAAACTTTCATCAACCGTTGGTTCTCCTGTTCATGATCCTTCTTTATATCGTAGTCTTGCCGGTGCACTTCAATATGCCACTCTCACTCGACCAGACATAGCCTATGCAGTTCAACAAGTGTGCCTTCACATGCATGATCCCCGCGAACCTCATCTTCTTCTCATTAAACGTATTCTCCGGTACCTCAAAGGCACACTTGACCTTGGCCTGACGCTTCATGCCTCTTCCTCTCATAACCTCATTGCCTATTCAGATGCCGATTGGGCTGGTTGCCCTGACACCAGACGCTCCACTTCCGGGTTTTGCATGTTTTTTGGTGATAATTTGATCTCATGGTCTTCTCGGCGTCAGAACACCGTTTCACGATCGAGCACGGAGGCCGAGTACCGCGCTGTTGCTATTGCTGTGGCCGAGTCCTGTTGGGTTCGTCAGTTATTACATGAGCTTCATCGACCCGTCACCAGTGCCACCATTGTGTTCTGTGATAATGTTAGTGCTGTTTATCTTGCTCACAATCCAGTACAACATCGACGGACCAAACACATCGAGCTCGACATTCATTTCGTGCGTGAGGAGGTTGCTATCGGCGCCGTCCGAGTTCTGCATGTTCCATCTTCATCGCAGTATGCAGATAACGAAAGGCCAATCGACTGCTTTATTTCTTGAGTTTCGGTCCAGTCTTCAGGTCGCTTCTCTCCCAAGTTCAGACTGCGGGGGCGTGTTAGAGAGTTCTTCTTGTGGACGATCGGCTGCTGTAGATAGATTTCCAAATATTGCTCACGTCGGTATGTTTCCGAGCTGACTTGTAACTCAAGTTGATTCCCTTGTACATGACTATATATATGAAACATGAGAAGAGAGGAGGCGTGCGATTTAGCAGCCCCGATCTAAACTTACATGTTGTGATGTGGATGTTTGACGGTGGCTCCGGACATGGATGTCGAGAGGCGGCCTCGGATGTTGATCCACATGTGGTTGACTCTCCAGCGGGCACAATAGAGGCGGTGGTGTCTATGCATCTTGGTCGTCTTACGGCAAGCAAACACTTGCAAAAGGGAGTGACATGCCTCAAGTACATAAATCATCGGATCATCCTTTGTCAGTTTATTTTGTACAAGAAGCGACTCTATTTTTGTCATCATCTGTGAATTTCTAAAAATGAGTGGCAATGAGCAAGAGATGAACAGCGCACTACAATATATATAATCTCATTGCTCTCTGTACAACATATATAGTAGTACCAGGGGAAAGGAATATTGGAACTTCACTTACATCACTGATATGCGCAGACACACACTGATATTGGAAAGAAATATATGAGTGCCAGATATGCGCAAGAATAAGCGCGACAAGCTGAATCATACAAACACTTATTTCGGACACTTGGAGGAGGGAACAAGAATCAACCGAGATCATCATAAGCCGTAATCTGGAGAGTAAGGAAATACCATTGCATAACCCTGGAATATCAGAAAGGAGCAGCTAGGTAGGATCAATTAACTTCATACCCATCACTTAACACCAGCATACCTCCAAGTAATTCGACCAAAACATATTCTGTTTTTTTAGAATAACGGCAAAAAAAAACCTACCAGTGATCCAAACATATTTATTATATAAGGAAAAAATTATAGCCCGTGTGGCCCAATCTGTGCACTCAAAGCTTTTCCCCGGCTTTACTAAATTGACAACATCCGTGCTAAAAAATACTACACCAGAATGAAAGTCATCTCTTTGGGTACAGAGCACAACTCAAACATTGGACTTTGCAAAACCTTTGGAGCTCTAACCGAGGAGAACATCAAGCACCCACATGAAGGTTGCTGGGTACTTAATGGATAAATATTTCACACTAACGCTGTCATTGTGATCAGCAAAAAAAACATTTCCCCTAAATGCAGGTTCATAAATTGTCTTTCTGAAAACATCAACATTGCATATCTACTAGAAAATGGTTATACATGACAGGGAAGGCACAAAACATTAATATACTGGACAACAAATGCACAGATAAATATACGAGGATAAATCGACTAGATAGGAAACTTGAACAATGCTGATGAAACCATCCATTCCCTGAAGAAACAATTTGCCCATATGTTGCATTTTCTGATCCAGTATATAAGTAAATTAAAATGTGAGACAAAAGCAATACACACAGACTACCATCTCTAGTGGATTCCAAATATGCATAAGAGCATCACTTCATATCTAAGGAACATGAGTACCATATCCAGAGTGTTACTTCTGCTGGTTCAAAGCAATAAGCTTGGCAATGAGATCCTTCAAAGCCGAGGGATAGGTCGTAAAGACATTATCCCAGCTAGGGCTGGACGTCCGAGCGAGCTTTTAGGCTCGGCTCGAAGCTCGCTCCAGCTCGGCCCGTTACAGCTCGGCCCGGTATGATAATTAGGCGAGCCGAGCTATGAAAATAGGCCCGATTCTCGACCGAGCCGAGCCGAGTTTCGCCCGGTCCAGCTCGGGGACTCGTTCAGGCCCAGCCCAAATTCGCGTTAGGTCACAGCAGAGAGAGAGCACACACACGACGCAGTTTCCTCACCCTTCTCCCTTTCTCTGCCCAGCGCCGCCACCCCTCTCCTCGCCGTGCCGCAGGCTGGACTCATCGGGCTTGGCACCGATGGCGACGGCCGACGCCGCCTTCCCTCACCACAGCGGACACAGACGGACGTGTCTCCCCTGGTTTCTCACCGAACGACAGGAGCAGGTAAGCGATCTCTTCTCTCCTTCCCATCCTTGCCCCTAGCTCCCTGGCGCACACACACGCACCAGTTTGATGGATGGATGCTTGTAGTTTCGGTTGGAGGGCGCGGCTAGGCTAGCTAGGAAACAAGATGGATGGATGCTAGACGAGTTTGATGGATGGATGCTTGTGTTTGTTGGCTGGAGAGTGCAGCTAACTAGGATGTATGCTATGCTGCACGAATTTGATTGATGGATGGATGAATTTGTTTGTGCTTGATTGTGTAGACTGATTAGTGATTATTATCTATGTAAATTTTTGTTGATGATTGACCATTTGTTCTTCGCTGATGTATGCAGAGCCCCACTGTCGCAAGAATGGACAAGGAAAAGGGGAAGGAGAGTAGGAGGAGAAGGAGAAGGAGAGGAGCTTGGTGTCCATTATGAAGACTAAGCCGCTTGTCCCAGGAAGCAGAAGGGGAAGGGCAAGGGCAAGGGTTGTGTCACTGCAAAGGAAGCGGGCCAAGGATTACGGCAATGTCCCGCTCGCCGAGTTGTTATTAAGGGTAAAAAAAGCTCCGCCGCCTTGACGTCTCGCTGACCTTGCCGACGCCAAGAGCCGCACCAACCCTACTGTCCGCCGCTGGATGGCGGATCTCAAGACCGCCGCCTACCAAGGCGACCACGTCCTCGAAAACTTCCGCTACGAGGTGCTGCGGCGCTGTGCTGACGACCACATCCGCGGCCCCTCCACCGTGAGTCCTTGTCTCTATTTTCACTTTAATTTGGAAATGTATTTTCTGTTTAATTTGGAAGTGGAAGCCCCGTAATCTATGAAAATTGAAGGCTTTTAATTTTACTGAAATTAAAGATGGTCCTGTGTGGCTCTGTTGTTTTCATTCAGTTTATAGGTGACTACAATTCCTGGCTACATAAGCGTCAGTCTTTCAAGTGTCAAGTGTCAAATTTCAGAGGACACTTGAAATCTAAGCATCAAAGAGGTTCAGTCAGTCTGTCCAGTGTCAACTAACACTTGAGATATTTGTCGAACACGTTCTGTAGTAGAAACGGAATCCTACATCTTCACCGGTATGGTTGTGCCAAATATGTGTGTCCAAGCTTCCGTGTTTGCTGTTTTTGCTATCCAAAGGTCAAATATATGTGTGTGCAAGCTCATGTATGTGTTGTTTTTGGTATCCAAAAGTCAAATATAAGTTTGTACAAGCTCATGTATATGCTGTTTTTGGTATCCAAAAGTCAAATATATGTTTGTACAAGCTCATGTATGTGCTGTTTTTGCTATCAAAAAGTCAAATATATGCGTGTGTCCAAGTTCATGTGTGTGCTGTTTTTGTGTGCTAGGTAATGGAGAAGGATTATGAAGAGGAGGAAGAGAATGAGGAGGACGAGGATGAGCAAGGTACTGTGTTTGAGGAGGAAGATTCTCATTTTAATGTCAAAGCACCAAGTGTTATGCTATGCAAAATTGCATTGTTTGGCTATCAACGTTCAATATTTTTGTTGTATAAAGTTCAAAGGAGGAGCTGTCCAAAATTCAAAAGCAATGATGCCCAATTCTTTTCATCACTATGACCATTTTTAAACCATAGACTGCTAGATGTTGCGTTTTTTACAATATAAAGTGCTTCTTTTCCAAATTATGTCTTTAATTGCTGTAGAAGATCAAAACTGGTCTTTAAAAACAGGTTCCGTTACATCCCAGCTGTTATGGCGCCAGCTGGCTCACGAGCCGGCTCGGTCTGAGCCGAGCCATAACAAAAACGAGCTGAGCCGCCTAAAGCAGGCTCGTTGGCTGAGCGAGCCGAGCCGAACCGAGCCGCTTGAGGGCGAGCCAAAGCCAGGCTCGGATCAAACTCGGCTCGGCTCGGCTCGTGTCCAGCCTTAATCCCAGCCACTAGACTCCATTACTGTTAGCAAACGCGAGGGAGGCTGGACTTGGAGACACTTGAAGCACGCCCCCTTCAACCACCGGCAGTGGTGCTGCTCGGCTAGAGCAAGAGTGGACATGACTGAGCTCACACCTAGGTGTTCAGAAAACTGCTTTTCACAGATGAACTTGAGCCCTTGGACATCATATCTGTCTGCCGCTACCAACAAGTCTTGAAGCCATTGCAACCACATTCCATTCTCTTCTTGTCCTTTTTCCGCAACTTGTGCTTTGTCCTCCTCCATCTCAGGGAATGAGTCTGTGTAGATGAAGCTAAGCAAAGCCTTGAACACTTTTGCTTTCATGTCTTTGATCTGTATGATGGCGGACCTAGTGGTACCCTCCTTCATGGGACCAAAGAGTTGTGCCATGAACACCGTGGATCGGGCTGCAAGCACACACCTGTGTGCGACGAACATCTCACCGCTGACCTCAAATGTCACATCGGCACCCACCTTATTTTGAAGGAGATTGTTGAATTGGTGGTGTACGTCAGGTGGGAGCACCTCGTCGCGGTTGGCATCATCATCATTGGTGTTGAGGACCATGATGTCACACCGGATGGTCAAACAATTACCCTTTAGATTCACCGATTCTTCAAGGACGTCTTTTTTCATAAACTTGTCGAGCCGCATAAAAGCATAGCCGCCGAAGGTGCGCGTTCCAGTTCCACGGATGTACATTGGCTTGTGCTTCTCAACCTGGTCGATGAAACTGACACACACCTTTGCTTTCACAGTGTTCTGGTAATCCTCATCATTATCAAGAACTGAGACATGCAGAGAAATGTAGTCGGCACATTTTGAGCTCTCCCCGTTAGGGTAGTACTCGATGTACCATGTATGGCCTCCTACGACGAAAGCACGGGAGCAAAGACCCCTTCCGCTGGGTGTCAGTTCTTTGGTAAGCAAGTAGTCTTGGACCACAAGCAGGTGGTAGCCGTAGTCCGTGCTAGTGTCAATGGCGTTGGCGGTGGAAGGGCTCAGGTCGCCCTCGGCCAAGAGAGTTATGCCGGCGAACGACGACATGACGGACCTGCGAGCCCATCGGAAATCACCATTGATTGAATTAACAATTCATGCAAGAGACGATACGATCAAGGCAGAACAAACATGCACAATTTGCCCCAAGATGAGCAAATAATTGTTCTGCTAATTCAGTCGCTAGACATTGATTTCATAAAAAAGAAACAATTGTCTGGAATTTGCATGAGCTCAAATCTATGATTGGGCAAAAAAGATGAAATTTACAGAGGCGATCCAAACATGCTCCAGGATGTTGCTTAGGCTACAGATCGATGAGTGTCTCCCCCAAGATGAGTGGTATTACTCCCTCCGTTCCGAATTACTTGTCGCATGTATGGATGTATTTAGATGTATTTTAATTCTAGATACATCTATTTCAGCGACGAGTAATTTGGAACGGAGGGAGTAGTAGACAAACAGCTCATATGAACAATAGGCTTCAGAGTTGGAACCGATTAGCTGGGGCTGGGGGGCAAACCTGCTGGGTCTCCGCCGGGTCGCTCCTCGCCGGAAACAGAAGCAGCGCCGCCGGCTGGTCGGTGTGTGCGGCCTAGATTTAGTTAGGGTTTATTATATATATGATGATTGGCTTTTATTTTAAGGCCTCGCAGCCCACGGGCTGAAAAGCCCATCGATCACCGTTTGGGGAATTTGGCACGAGGCAGAAAGATCATCCAGTAAAACACACTCATGCCTTCCTTCGCTTCTGTCACGGATTATTAAAACAGAAATTTCCACCTCTGTTTTTACCAAAAAAATAAAGTCCTGCATGGAACATATATTTTTTTTGCGGGAAAAGAACTTTCATTAATCAACCATGATGATTACATTCAGAATCAACAATGCTAGCTATCTCCATAGGGGAGTTTCGGAGCCAACATGCTGTGCGCTGTTGCGATCGACCCATACAAGCAAGGGTGTGACTCGCCACATTCGCGTGCCTACTAATTTTAGCTAGACTAATGTTCCTTTCTTGAGCCAGAATTCGTCTGATCTCATTAACCTGATATGCATACCTCGATCGATCGCCATCTTTGGATTGAACCAACTTCAGCAGCTCGGCACAATCCGTTTCCACAATCAGCGGCAGGTTCGTCCAGTGTAGAGAAAGCCGTAATCCTTCCTCCATAGCCGCCATCTCAGCTTCTAAGGGGTCACCACAATTAAATAGTGTCAGTGTCACGGCGAAGATAACATCACCTTCATGATCCCGCAAGATCATCCCAGCCCCAGCCGTACCATTTTCTTTCACAAAAGCATCATCGACATTCAGTTTAGCATGATATGCATCAGGCGTCTCCCAGCGTGGCGTGGTTGTTATTGTATGTGCGTATTTTTGCATGCTTCCTGATAGAGCAACCACCTGCTTGCCCTTGGTGAGGTCTGTCGACGGATGTTGTTGTATTGCGTGGAACATATATATCCATACAGGAATGAAATGGAATTTACAGACCGTCCAACGACGAAAATGCATATTGTATACAGAGAGTAGGTGTTACTTCTGATTCAAAGCAATAAGCTTGGCAATGAGGTCGCTCAAAACAAAGGGATAGGTCGTAACTATATGTTCCCAGCCCTTAGTCCCCATTAACGTTTGCAAACACGAGGGGGGTTGGACTCGGATAAACTTCAAGCACGCCTCCTTTAGTCCGCGTCAATGGTGCTGCTCGGCTAGAACCAGGGTGGACGCCACCGAGCTCACGCTTATGTTGTGAGACAACTGCTTTTCACATATGAACTTGAGTTGTTGGATATCATATTTGTCTGCTGCTACCAACAAATCTTTCAGCCATTGCAGCCTCGTCTCATCACTTGCCCATGTTTCATAACTTCTGTTCCGTCCTCCTTCATCTTAGGGAACAAGTCTGTGTAGATGAAGGTAAGCAAAGCCCTGAATACTTTTGCTTCCATGTCTTTGATATGTATGGTGGTGGACATATCGGTGCCCGCCTTCATGGGGTCAAGAGTTGAGCCATGAAGACTTTAGACATGGTTGCAAGCACACACCGGTGTGCGGTGAACATCTCGCCACTAACCTCGAATGTCACATCCGCGCCAAGCTTGGATTGAAGGAGATCGTCAAAATGATGGAATATGTCGGGTAGGTGCACCGCGGTGCCACGGCCACCGGCATCATCATCCTCTGTGTTGTAGGCCATGATATCACACCTGAGGGTGAAAGAATCGACCTCCAGATCAGTTGATCGTTCAAGGACGTCCTTTTTCATAAACCTGTCGTAGGCTGGGTTTTGCTTCTCAACATGGTCAATGACACTGAAACCAAACTTGGCTTCCGCAGGCTTCTTGCCATCATCGTCTTCATCAAGGAAAACATAGAGGGAAACAAAGTCGGCGCAATCCGAGCTCTTGCTGTTAGGGTAGTACTTGATGTGCCAAATATAGCCTCCTACCTCAAATTGGCGAGAGGCGATGCCTTGACCAGTGGGTGTCAGTTTCTTGGTGCGCGAGTAGTTTTCGACAACAAGCACATGGTACCCGGAGTTGGAGCTAGTGCCAACATAGGTCACGGTGGAGTTTTGGACAACAAGCATATAGAACATGGATTTGCTATCAACACTTGTTAGGGTGGTGGTTATCAGAACCATTCATATGCATCAAGATTCGCACCTTTGGATAGATAAGGTTCTGATTTTATGATTTATTGAATATCGCCATGACTAGAGTGGAAAAGTGAGCTAGAACTTTATGGATGCAGTGTCCAGAAACGGCAACCTAGTCTCTGCATTTTCAGACTCAATGAGAGCAAGTATGCAGCAAACTTTTGTAGGTGGCAGGGATCGTCAGTGTGCTATTTTGGCAAACCTAATTAAATACTCATTTACTAAAGGTTCCGGCAATAGTATGCTAATTTTGGCATGTGAGTCCTGCCACTTTCTTCTGACCATAGCATAGATGGTCAGTTAGCATCTGCCTATCACGCACAAGGTCCAAGATTGCATGGACCTAAAGCACATCTGGTGCTAACGCATGGTCACAGTACACGCACATATCATATTACCTGATTGATTCATTGATGCTAGTGGGTCAAGCCAGCTTATGCATGTCCGGATGTACCTAGCGTCCGAGCCTTAGCCCGTAAACTTGCTTGGACAAATTCACACACAAATAATTATGAAGTTTTAATAGAAGGAGATCAGATGGAATTAAAACCTGGATTTTAATGTACTATTTCTAGCAACCATCAGTGCCCCTCCACTACTTGGACCGCAATGCTCTGTAATCTTACCACTTCGCCTCCTCCCTGTTCGTATTCGTCTTGCGCCCCGCTCGCGGCAGAGCCCTGCACGCGGAAGACAACCTTCTTATGGACGGTGGTGTGCTCGCAGCGGTCATGGAGGGCAACGATTTTGTGGAGAGCAGCGCCCCCACGCCCGGGGCTGGTGGCGGTCGGCGTGCAACTGGCCAGTAGCATCCTCGCGGCGGTCGATCTGGTCGTGGCCGGAATCGTGCGCACAGCCAGTGGAGTCCTTGCTGTGGTCGGCCTGCACGCGGTCAGAGTCATGCTCAGGAACGACGGGTCTGCTTCCAGCTAGTGGTGTCCTCGTGGTGGCCGGCGTGCTTGCGACTGGTCGGCCTCCATACGAAGGACAGTGATCTCGCGTCGGACCATGATCCGTTGCATGCTCACGTCGAGTTAGAGAAGTGTGGAGGGACCGAGGAGAAATGTGCAGGTTGGTCTGTTCATGCCTTCATGGTAGTACTACTTGATTTATACTTCTATAGTATGTCTCTGCTTAGGTTGGTCTGTTCAAAATCATGGATGTATTCTATTTTTCGCAGCTAATTTGGAAGCTATTCCATGGCGCCTGTTCGGTTCAGGAGGGAACTGAAATTTTTTGTGCGTGAGAAGCTTGCATGCAACATGGAGAAAGAGAGAGAGAGAGAGAGTCTGCATGCAGCGACGGAAATGATGCGAGGACTGAGAACCCACCCAGTCAGTCCATGTCACGTCGTCCGGTTCCTTGAAGGTCGGATGCCGGTTCTTTGCAACTTGTATTTCGCTTCGATGTGTAGTTTCAACTGTTCTTCATCGCGAACCCACCTACTCACTCCATGACACCTCGTCCGGTTCCATGAAGGTCGGATGCCGGTTCTTTGCAACTCTTGGTTCGGTTCAGAGTGTAGTTTCGGCGGTTCTTCATCGCGAACCCACCCACTCACTCCATGTCACCTTGTCCGGTTCCGTCAAGGTCGGATGCCGGTTCTTTGCAACTCGTATTTCGGTTCAAAGTGTAGTTTTGAGGTTCTTCA
>NC_041391.1:724059931-724061787 GCF_002162155.2 Triticum dicoccoides
CATATATAAGTCAACAGATCCCCTCCAGATCTTCACGAAGACTCGGACTGATTACCATCTTCGCCGTGTCTAGGAAACTGCCGTTCTTCGAGAGGCTTGAATCCAAGCTGAACACATACATATCAAAGCAAATACAAAACCACATATAAGCTATATATATATATATATATATATATATATATATATATATAGAACATGGATTTGCTATCAACACTTGTTAGGGTGGTGGTTATCAGAACCGTTCATATGCATCAAGATTCGCACCTTTGGATAGATAAGGTTCTGATTTTATGATTTATTGAATATCGCCATGACTAGAGTGGAAAAGTGAGCTAGAACTTTATGGATGCAGTGTCCAGAAACGGCAACCTAGTCTCTGCATTTTCAGACTCAATGAGAGCAAGTATGCAGCAAACTTTTGTAGGTGGCAGGGATCGTCAGTGTGCTATTTTGGCAAACCTAATTAAATACTCATTTACTAAAGGTTCCGGCAATAGTATGCTAATTTTGGCATGTGAATCCTGCCACTTTCTTCTGACCATAGCATAGATGGTCAGTTAGCATCTGCCTATCACGCACAAGGTCCAAGATTGCATGGACCTAAAGCACATCTGGTGCTAACGCATGGTCACAGTACACGCACATATCATATTACCTGATTGATTCATTGATGCTAGTGGGTCAAGCCAGCTTATGCATGTCCGGATGTACCTAGCGTCCGAGCCTTAGCCCGTAAACTTGCTTGGACAAATTCACACACAAATAATTATGAAGTTTTAATAGAAGGAGATCAGATGGAATTAAAACCTGGATTTTAATGTACTATTTCTAGCAACCATCAGTGCCCCTCCACTACTTGGACCGCAATGCTATGTAATCTTACCACTTCGCCTCCTCCCTGTTCGTATTCGTCTTGCGCCCCGCTCGCGGCGGAGCCCTGCACGCGGAAGACAACCTTCTTATGGACGGTGGTGTGCTCGCAGCGGTCATGGAGGGCAACGATTTTGTGGAGAGCAGCGCCCCCACGCCCGGGGCTGGTGGCGGTCGGCGTGCAACTGGCCAGTAGCATCCTCGCGGCGGTCGATCTGGTCGTGGCCGGAATCGTGCGCACAGCCAATGGAGTCCTTGCTGTGGTCGGCCTGCACGCGGTCAGAGTCATGCTCAGGAACGACGGGTCTGCTTCCAGCTAGTGGTGTCCTCGTGGTGGCCGGCGTGCTTGCGACTGGTCGGCCTCCATACGAAGGACAGTGATCTCGCGTCGGACCATGATCCGTTGCATGCTCACGTCGAGTTAGAGAAGTGTGGAGGGACCGAGGAGAAATGTGCAGGTTGGTCTGTTCATGCCTTCATGGTAGTACTACTTGATTTATACTTCTATAGTATGTCTCTGCTTAGGTTGGTCTGTTCAAAATCATGGATGTATTCTATTTTTCGCAGCTAATTTGGAAGCTATTCCATGGCGCCTGTTCGGTTCAGGAGGGAACTGAAATTTTTTGTGCGTGAGAAGCTTGCATGCAACATGGAGAAAGAGAGAGAGAGAGAGAGTCTGCATGCAGCGACGGAAATGATGCGACGACTGAGAACCCACCCAGTCAGTCCATGTCACGTCTCCGTTCCTTGAAGGTCAGATGCCGGTTCTTTGCAACTTGTATTTCGCTTCGATGTGTAGTTTCAACGGTTCTTCATCGCGAACCCACCTACTCACTCCATGACACCTCGTCCGGTTCCATGAAGGTCGGATGCCGGTTCTTTGCAACTCTTAGTTCGGTTCAAAGTGTAGTTTCGGCGGTTCTTCATCGCGAACCCACCCACTCACTCCATGTCACCTTGTCCGGTTCCGTGGAGGTCAGATGCCG
>NC_041391.1:724061866-724064089 GCF_002162155.2 Triticum dicoccoides
ATGTCTCCTTGTCCGGTTCCTTGAAGGTCGGATTCCGGTTCTTTGCAACTTGTATTTTGGTTCAAAGTGTAGTTTCAACGGTTCTTCATCGCGAACCAACCTACTCGCTCCATGACACCTCGTCCGGTTCCGTCAAGGTCGGATGCCGGTTCTTTGCAACTCGTATTTTGGTTCGAAGTGTAGTTTCAACGGTTCTTCATCGCGAACCCACCTACTCACTCCATGTCACCTCGTCCGGTTCCGTGGAGGTCGGATGCCGGTTCTTTGCTACTCATATTTTGGTTCAAAGTCTAGTTTCGACGGTTCTTCATCGTGAACCCACCCACTCACCCCATGTCAGTTCCGTGAAGGTCGGATGCCAGTTCTTTACAACTCGGAGACTGTCAAGTGTGAGAGATAATACTAGCTGTCGTTTAACAACACTAGCTCCAGCAAAAAAAAACTAGCTCCAAGCAAATAAACTACTACTCTTTAATTTAAAGGTGCAAGTCCCAATCTCTCTCCTCTTTAATTATCCAAGCCCCAATGAGCTAGGTGCATGTAGAAATTAAAAAGAGCATGTGTAGAATGTTATTGGTCTTGGTTATTGTGTGACGAGAGAGAAACTTTTTTTTCTACTTTAAAGTGTATTGAGAAGATAGAAGTACATTCTTCAGTAGACGGAGGGAGCAGTTGTCTATTAAGTTTTTATTTAATGGCCAGTTCAAAATACTAGTTTGCATGCAAGCAGTGCTTCCATTCTGTACCAAAAATACAAAAGAGAAAAGAGGCCAAACTCCAGAGCGAGTGGCTGGTAGCCAATGCTGCATTGGCGTGCTCTCGGAGACTGAAACACTGCGTGTGTTGTTCAAATGCAGACTCAACTTTTCTGTGTGTGCGTTTATGTAGTGTGGCGTTCTCTCCCTTGGGCCATCCGGTAGCAGGACCAGTTAAAATTTCTGAACCAAGGTCGAGACACCGAATGGATTGCTCGGCTTCTGGAGGAGTAGACTAGCTGGGCTTTTAGCTGGCCCCGCTGCGTGAGTGCGATCACTGGCCGCCCCCTCGTTGTCTAAGCGATTACTTCCAAGGGGAGCCGACCCAAAAAAATGCCAGGACCATCGTTGTTATATACTACTCCCTTCGTCCGAAAATACTTATCAGAGAAATGGATGAAAATGGATGTATCCAAAACTAAATTACGTCTAGATACATCCATTCTTCCGACAAGTATTTTCAAACGAAGGGAGAAGAGCGGGCATCTCCGCTTTGGGCCCTCTGAGATGGATGCCAGCCCGGATAAGGAACAGGACTAGAAGACAATACTGCTCCCATGCAGGGCATCACCAGAGCATGTGAGCCAGGTACAGCAGGATAGGTGGCAGTTTCCCATGATCCGCATGCATGTATGGAAATGACCACGTCGCACGAGCCGGAGTCCACCACGGAAGGGCATATGGCAGTTGGCCACTGGGTCACGTCCAGAGCCGCATGCACCGCTGAGCGACGACGTAGCTGGAGATGGAGACTACCCAGAAGATGGCCTCGTACACGAGAATGAAGGAGCGTTGCACATCATGAACGCGTTCTGTATTGTAGAGCGGCACGACGTGTCGATACTTGAGCTTACGTGTACGGGAAGTTCGGAACATAGACAAAAACTTTTCTTTTTTTTTTGAACTTCCAGCTGTTTGTGGCGTGCCGATGGGGGCTGGTATATGTTGAAAGGGGGCTCTCCGTACAGAAAACGTGGCCACGGGAGAGGAGCTGCGTGCGCACCCTTTTTTCTATTCTGCTCCTTTTTAATTCAGATATTCTCTTTCCAATTAACGGCCCATACCTGAGTCCTTAGCATCTGCGGTGTCCGAAAAAGGTGTAGGGACACAAACGCGACCATGGGAAAAAGTGTTCTGCTACAATGAGCTGGCGGCCCACAAGAAAAATAGCGTAAATAAAAACTTAAGGGCCATCGTGCCAGTCTTGGTCAATAGTTCTCCATATGGCTGGAACCGTTCGCACCTTGGGCTCCTCCCTGCCATCGTGCCAGCTAGTACCTGCACACTACTGTGCTCTCGCATGGAGTGTGGTCCTTCTTTCGCTATAAGAGGAAATAACCATCTAACGATTGATAAAACGAAAATGCAAATAAGGAATGGGGAGGGACCAGATCCCCCACATGAATGAGCCCTTGTGATTGCAGCCGCGCGAGCGAAACTTTATATCTTTGCTTTTTCATATATATAT
>NC_041391.1:724064099-724065771 GCF_002162155.2 Triticum dicoccoides
GGACACCTTTTCTGTACTCTCAAGAGTACATACTCCCACCTCTTAACGGATACTTTTGGATTGATCCAATCCGGTAGCAAACTAACCGCTTGCATGAAACTAAATTGGTTATGTGACCATGCGTGCATGCAGCCATGCATGGAACTACTTGACTAGAATCATGGGAGCGTGTGTGCAGTACTATTTAATTATTAATCACGAATCGGGATATGATTTACTGGTAGTATAATGCATGATGTCTACGTTGTTGGATGAAATGGAGTAGTATATCCATGAAGACGCTTATCACATAGAAGTTTGAAAAAGACTATATATTTTTATGGGGTATATACTGCTTTTTAAAGGAGCATATACTGATTCCAAGGAGTATATACTGCGTTGTTTTAAGGAGTACATACTGATTTTTTCTTTGAGTACATACTTTAATTTTAAGAAGTACGCCAAGGCTTTTTATGGGTGGTATATACTGTTTTTTCTGGAGAATATACTTTTTATTTGAAGGATTGTGTATTGCGTTTACAGGGTATATACTGCTTAATTTTTATGGACTATATACTGTTTAAGTTCCAAAGAGGAAGTATATACTGTTTTTTTCCTTCGGAAGCAGCATGAATTGCCTGTAATAAGAATATATGCTTCAAAGGCAACCATATACTACATTTGATAGAAAACAAAGGAGTATATACTACATTTGTTAGAAACAAGGGAGTACATACAACATATTTTAGAAAGCACAAAGTAGCAGTACAATATTTTAAATCAGGTGAGTTGATACAACGTATACAACTTTAGTATTTAGATCAGGAGCATAGTTACGTAGCAAACAAATAATCATAGATTAGTACTTCACTCTGCATCTTCCGTACATGTAGACAAAATAATTAGGAGACAAATGCTTCAAGAAACGCCATCAGTTGAAGATGCATGAAGTAACAAGCAATCAACTCATGAATTATATTTGTAGTAGCATCTCTGATCTGACGTCCATTCAGAGGAGCTGGGCACTATGGGAGTTGTGGCCACGTGCTACCATCACGGCAGATGCTGCGGCTCTCCTGCCCTTGCTGCTTCATCATGCTTTGAGCCGTGGGGCGTCGACGGCCGACATCGCTTGTGTAGCTCCGTTGTAGAATACAAGTCCATACGGTCCATTATCACACGCAGCTGTTAGAATTAGATGGAAATATTGATAAAATCCGCACATCATCTCTGCTCTCTAGTCTGTTGGCTCTCCTGTTGGGGGTTTCATCATGTCAGTTTTCACACGGGAAGAAACTAGAACCTCTACCAAAGACACAAGAAAATCACGACGTATCTAGATGTGCAAGTAGCCGCCGACAAACATTTTCCTCACTTGATCCTAGCAGTGCGCCGCTGGTCTGCTTCCATGCAGGCCACTGCCGAGGGATCTCCTTCTTTTGGAAGCCGGTGGTGTGGCCCGTGCGGCCGTGCGAGCGGCCGCCGCCATTAGATGTCGATGCAACTGGTCTAGAAACGGATAAGCTCAGAGGTGGTTGAATTAGCAAATAAAATGACTAGAAAATCGGAGCGCCAACAACCTAGCATTTTTACTATTATTATTTAAATCAAAATTTAAATGGATATGATGTTAGGAAAATTCAACGGCGGCTAGGAGTATGTACTCCTAGGAGTACTAACCCATTTTCCTATA
>NC_041391.1:724065828-724084660 GCF_002162155.2 Triticum dicoccoides
ATATATATGGCCGAATCATGTACTACACGGATACAAGATATTTTGATTGAATCTACTCCAATTTCTAACACCACACGGACACCAAAGTCCTAATCGGATACACTTGTCTAGCTAGCTAGTACTTACTTCTCAAAATAAACCTGTGCGCTGGCCCCTCCGGCAGACGTGTGAATCAAGCCTTCTAAAAAATCAAGATAAGGACAAACTAAGGGTAAACCTCTGAAAGAGTTTTTATATTAAACTTGGACATATAAGAGTCCAGGATACATGGCATGTGTTGTGATTGTAACATGGGCAATGTTAGAAAGCCCGCTGAGCTCCCATAGGAACATGCATCATGCAAACGAGGCGGCAGACGATGCGATGAAATTCAGTCGGTTAAGCACTAACCTTTCCTATTATTATGGCGTATGTCAGGCATCCAGTAAATTAGGGCATCGCTTTATCTTGCCCACAGTAATACGGAATAAGGTCCCGCATCAACGAGGCACCTTTAATCATTGGTATTGGGCCGACTCAATAGCTTTATTTCTTCTTTGCTTTTCGCTCATTAAATTTTTTTTTATTTTTTTTTTTATATTTTTAGCTAGAATTAAATTGATCCAATCTTTAATTATCATTCATGATTGACATTCTAAACATGTTATTTTTGTTTTTAGAAGACCAATGACATAAAAAAACATCTCCACCCACCCCCGCCGCCATATGTCACTATAAAGGTCCAAGGAGTTTCAGACTTACACCAATTTGTAGGTTTGCCTTTTCTGATTCAGCATAAGGGCAAACTATATACATGGCGATACAAAAACAAACATTATACGTCTCAATCAACTTAAAACATATACTATTTGTATTAAACTTTCATACTTATTTATAAATATTTCTATAAAATTATAAAACTAAATATTATTATTTTTCTTGGGCACAATTGATAATAGTGTTCTATGTTTTAAATTTCTAGTGTATATCATTGAAACACACACACACACATACACACACAGCATACTTAATGTAAAATATATGTTGTGGCCAAAGTTTTTTTCAAACAATGTCTCTTAAAGAAAGTCCTGGAACCCTTAAATGTGAGCAAAATAGAAAATAATGGAACACCATAGCTTCATCAATTATTATATGTAACTTGTGTCAAATTTTAGTGTATATATGTGTGTCGTCCTGCATATTTTAATATTCTTTCTCAAGAAATCCCTAAAATAATATCTCAAGAGAGATATATAAAGCATACAATTTTACAAATATCCCCAAAGTTGTTTCTAGTGTATGAAGTGGTACACATTAGTCCTAGAAAGGATGATGTAGCACCAGCCTTCCTTGGCGCTCCATAGGAGAAGGGTGTCTCTTGTTCGTCCATTGCTCGGTGGCGTGCGGCAAGAGCCTCTTGGGGGCACTCCGAGATCAGACGGCTCGGACCCGAACGACCCACCGGGCACGTGATAACCCACAAGTATAGGAGAATGTTTGTAGGCTTTTTCGACAAGTAAGAGTGTCGAACCCAATGAGGAGCTAAAGGTAGAATTTATATTCTATTCAAGTTCTATCGACCACCAATACAACTCTACATATAGTTAACGTTCGATTTACCTAGAACAAGTATGAAACTATTTTGTAGTATGATAGGATAGGTTTGCAAGAATAAAACTAGAAGTACTTAGCTAGAATAAAACTACGAGTAATTTGAAAGATAATAAAGTTAGTTGTTTAGTAGAGAGTTTTTTGTAACATAAGAGAAGCATTTGTCCCTAGGCAATCGATAACTAGACCGCTAATCATTTGCAAATTTATATGAGGGAGAGGCATGAGCTAACATACTTTCCTTACTTGGGTCATATGCACTTATTATTGGAACTCTAGCAAGCATCCGCAACTACTTAAGATCATTAAGATAAAACCCAACCATAACATTAAGTAACAAGTCCTCTTTACTCCCATACACAACAGCCCCCTTACTCGAGTGTAAGCTTCTGTCACTCTAGCGGGAATCATATTTCTGTCAGGGGTTGATGAGAGCTAAGCCTTTCTTTATTAACTTATTATGCTGAAAGTATTTGCGCACCAAGAAACCTATTTACAGTTTTACATGGCAAACAAGAATCTCCAGTTCCAGTTTGTTCAATGATGTAATTTGAGGCAGCTAATTTAGAGTGCAGGGGACATCTTCTCAAGTTCTCAGTCTAGTGAATTTAACTAAATCACACACTGATGACGATGCTTTCTCAACTCTAGATGATATTTTATATATATACAAGGAGAGGGCATACATTAAGTGGCATCTATATTGTCCTAAAATCAGAAACAGGTTACATAATCTATCAATTTTCACTATTTTAGCATAAGCTAGCCTCTTATTTCCAGTATCATCAAGACAGGTCTCTAGTGAATTTTGGGCGCTCATCAGTCATTACCGCATTTTCGAGTGATGATGCCATTATGGCCGTATTACCATTTCCATGTTTCAACGAAATTGGGGCTCCTTGATTTGAAATTCCAAATTAAATTAGAGGTTTCAGGGTTGGGGCGAATCTGGGATTGTTGCTCCTCGCCGACACTTCACTCGCTGCACCGACATCGCTCCTTCCCTCCCCTCCCAGAAAGAGAGCCTCAGACGAGCTGGTCCCGTCCGTCTGTCCCACCCCGCGACGCTCACGGGGTGGTCGCGCCTCCTCCGGCGTGAGGCTTGGGCATGACCAGAGCTAGGGTTAACGATAACTTGCCACATTGATGATCAACAAGTATAAGGGATCTATCGTAATCCTTTCGACAAGTAAGAGTGTTGAACACAGCGAGGAGCAAAAGGAAATGACAAGCGGTTTTCATAAGGTATTTTCTGCAAGCATTGAAATTATCGGTAACAGATAGTTTTGTGATAAGATAATTCGTAACGGGTAACAAGTAACAAGTGTAACAAAGGTGCAGCAAGGTGGCCCTATCCTTTTTGTAGCAAAGGACAAGCCTGGAGAAACTCTTATATAAAGCAAAGCGCTCCCGAGGACACATGGGAATCATTGTCAAGTTAGCTTTCATCATGCTCATATGATTCACGTTCGTTATTTTGATGTGGGTGGACCGGTGTTTGGGTGTTGTCCTTACTTGGACAAGTCTCCCACTTATGATTAACCCCTCTCGCCGGCAGCAACTCCTTGAGCAGATCTGGGCAAGGCGCAAAGCCTGGATCGCTGTGGGGCTACCTACAGACGTGGTGGATCCGAAGGAGGAGATGGAGGAGGACGGGAAGGACGCGGAGCAGGAGCAAGACGAGAAGGACATGGGGGACACTGGGATGCAGGTCTACAGATAGAGCAGCAGATGATCCTCGATTCTCTTCGGTCAGAATCGAAGGCGAAGGCCGGCCAACCGCTGTCGTCTGCAGGAAGCGGAGGCGGAGGCGGAGCATACTGCGGACATTGATGAGATACTCACGTATATGGATGAGGAGGAGGACATTGATGAGATACTCACGTATATGGATGAGAAGGAGGACACTAATGAGATACTCACGTATATGGATGAGGAGGAGGACATTGATGAGATACTCACGTATATGGATGAGGATAAGGAGCCGGAGCCCTCCTACGCGCCCATCGATATCACTATTGTTGTCACAGTCACTGTGAATTAATTATTGGTGACATGTGTCTTGTTTTACAAAGTCTTGCCCCTAAACCCAGGTTCACAAAATGCCTTTCTGCCTACACTTTTGTTCGTGGATCCAGCAAACTTTATTAAGGTTTACATGATACAGAAGGCAAAAAGAAATGCAGAGAGAAATATAAAAGGATAAAACATATAGCTAGGGGACTTGCACAATGCTGCAATACAGTTCAATGTTGACCAAGGTAAATTACGTTGACAAGACAAAAGCAACACACAGATTACCATCTCTCTTAAAGGATCGTATATATGCAGGGAAATATCAGGTGATACCACCTCTTGTATGCTCCCATGATATCGATTTTTAAAACCTAAATTTAAATGTTTCAAAGAAAATCAGGTTGAAACTCGATTTATCTACACAAAAATTGCTACTTCTAACTCACCTAGTCTATACGGCGATCGTCCATCGAGAAGTTGAGAACACATGGCTAGGCCCAAGGGGTCGATTCCTTCCGTCAGTAGGTAAAATTAATTACAAATTTAGTCAGGATTTCGTCATTAGTAGTCAAAAGCGGATTGACTCATTGCCTGGATTGGAGATCAGAAATTGAACCATCGCGTCTCGCATGTCATCACTCGCCGAGTCGCTGCTGCCGGAAGGGAATTGGGAGGCCCGTCGACATTCGCCCACGCCCTGGTTCGTATGGAATCGGATCATCCTGGTGCGACCGACTAGCAACGCACACATGCCTGCAACAACGGGCCCAGAGTCCAGCGGGATGCAGCCAAGTGTCTAGATTCTAGAAATTAGCCCGGTTCCCTTCTGATCGCTGGTATACTTAAATAAAAAAATGGATGTCGATATCCATCACACGTGTGGCATAATAGGCATTCGCCCACACACCATGTGTGGCATGAGCGGAGGGCAGCTCAGGCGGGCTGTGTGTGGGCGAACAGTAGGATTGCCCACACGTGTGGGCGCAGCTACTTCGTGTCACACACCCAACAAATACTACTCATTTTCACCCGCGCGAGTGGCGCGAAGCGAATATGCCTACACGTCCTGGCGCAGCTACAATAGGTACCCACGAGATGATGATTTAGTTGCCATCCGGATGGCAGATGTAGTTATCCGGGATGACAAATATGGTTGTAAAAGTATGGCAACTATCTCTGTTTTGATTAACTATAGTTGCCATGTCTAATTTATGGTAGTTGCTGCGTGTAATCAAACCATAGTTGTCGTGTGTGATTAACTAGTTGCCACATCTGGTCAAACAGTAGTTGCCATGTGTGTTTACCTAGTTGTCACGTGTGGTTAATCACAGTTGACATGTATGTTTACCTGATTGCCACGTACGCGCAACTGCAGTTGCCGTCTAGCAAACGAATCATAGTTGTCATGTGTGTTTACCTAGTTGCCATGTACGCGCAACTGCAGTTGCCATCCAACAACGTACGATTTGTCATGTGGGCGAAAAGCAGTTCGCCCACACGCGCGTGGACTAGGTGGTGGCTGTGTGGCATGTAGGCGATCTCTCCAATGCCCACACACCGGCCTTGTCCTACATGGCACGCGAAAAGTGCCTCGGTGTGTCAAGATTCGTGCAAACTGAAGTAGACGTTGATCCAGACGTGTGCGTGAGTTGCAATGTTGCCACATGTGTGAGCGTTAGTGTTTTCAAAAAAAAAATTGGGCCCTCGAAATTTATGGGCCACCTATGAGCCCCTTCAACAACAAGTCTTGAAGCACCTTCAACAACATTTCATCCTGTACTGCCTCCTCTTCTGTCCGTCTTCTATAGTCGTTGACATTTCATCCTCCTCCATGTTTTGCTTGTCCATAGTAGGAAATGAGTCTGTGTAGATGAAGGTAAGCAAAGTCTTGAACACTTTTGCTTCCGTGCCTTTGATCTGTATGACACCCTCCTTCATGGGGCCAAGGAGTTGTGCTATCAAGACTTTAGACCGGGCTGCGAGCACACACCGGTGTGCAGCAAACGTCTCGCCACTAGCCTCGAATGTCACGTCAGCACCCAGCTTATTTTGGAGGACATGTCTAAAATCATGGCACATGTTAGGCAGGAGCACCTCGATTGGCGCCACCAGACTCCTCGTCGGTGGAGTTGCAAATCGTGATGTCACAGCGAATGGTGGAGCAATCATCCTTTAGATTCTGTCAAGTGTTCAAGGGCGTCTCTTCTGATAACCTTGCCATGACCCCGAGAAGAAACACTGCCGGTGAAGGTGCATGTCTCAGTTTCACGGATGATGTACGTTGGATTCTGCTTATCAACCTGGTTGATGAAACTAAAACCAAACTTGGCTTTCACAGGCTTCTCGGCATCATCATCTTCATGAAAGTAAACATAGAGAGAAATAAAGTCGAGGCAATTCGAGTTTTTGCCCTTGGGGTAGTACCGAACGTACCAAAAGTGTCTCTTGTTTGATACTCCCTCCGTTCCAAATTAATTGTCGCAGAAATGGATGTATCTAGAATTAAAAAATGTCTAGATACATCCATTTCTATGACAAGTAATTTCGAACGGAGGGAGTACGTGAGTAGTCTTCAACCACAAGCAGGTGGCATCCTTCATTATTATTTGTTATTTGCAAGCATGAAGGGATAGGTTGAAACTACATTATCCCAGCCATCAATCGTCGTTATTATTTGCAAGCAAGAAGGGGGTTGGACCTGGATAAACTTCAAGCATGCCTCCTTCAATCCATGGCAGTAGTGCTACTCGGCTAGAGCAAGATTGGACATCACCGAGCTCGCCACTATGTATTCAGACAATTGCATTTCACACATGCACTTGAGTCATCGGAGATCGTACATGTCTGCCACCACAAACAAGTCTTGAAGCCATTGCAGCCACATTTCTTCATCCGTTGTTTCCTTTTCTAGTCCTTCTTCTAGAACTTGTAACATATCTTCCTCATCCATGTAGTCCGCGTCTATCTCAGGGCATGAGTCCGTGTAGATGAATCTAAGCAATGCCTTGAACACGTTTGCTCCCATGTCTTTGATATGTATGACACCGGACGTAGTAGTGACCTCCTTCATGGGACCAAGGAGTTGCGTCATGAAGACTTTGGACCGGGCAGCAAGCACAGAACGACGTGCAGTGAATATCTCGCCATTAACCTCAAATATCACATCAGCACCCACCTTGGTTTGAACGAGAATGTTAAAATGCCGGACTATGTCAGACAGGAGCACCTTGATGTCGTGGCCACCGGCATCTTTGGTATTGGGATCATGCGAACCAGTATGTCACATTGGATGGTGAAAGAATCACCCTTTAGATGTGCCGATCGTTCAAGGGCATCTCTTGCCAAAAACTTGTCGGTGCCCCAAGAAACATTATTATCGAACCTGCAAGCTTTATTAGTTGCACGAATGTACATCGACGTCTGCCTCTCAACCTGGTCGACGAGAGTAAAATTGACCCTCGCGTCCACTTTGTTATCGTCGTGGAAAAGGGATACATAGAGAGAGATGAAGTCGACGCGGTTCGGGTTCTCGCCATTAGGGTAGTATTCAATTAACCAGTCATGGCCTCCTATTTTGAAAGGACCAGCGTTGATGCTCTTGCTCGTGGATATCAACTCTTTGGTGCGCGAGTAGCCCTTGACCATCAACAGATGGTAGCCACTATCCGTGCCAGGGTCGACAGCCGACGTGTTGCAAGAGCACCCCTCGTGGCCTTCGACAATAGATACACCGGTGAACGATGACATGACGAGCCTATCATTATTCGTGCCAGAGCCACCGCTACTCCACTCACTGTTTCCCGACGTGGCTGCTCTCTGGAGCTCCACCTTTAGTACACCAACCGGGACTAAAGGATTTTTTTTGATTTTTTTTATTTTCAAATTTCTGAATTATTTGACAATTCAATCTCTAATCACTGCTCAACTATGAACCACTCATTTCAAATCGTCTAACTTCCCGACCGGTCACCCATCCTCTCACTACTCCAGCCTGAGCACGCTTAACTTTCGAGTTATATTCCCCCTAGTTTCCAAGTCCGCACTTGTTGTTTTTCTGACAATGCTAAGCTGTGAATCCTATTAACCCTTTGGAGTTGAACCTGAGCATTAAGCACCGTTTGAGTTTGAAACTATTATTCTAAAAAACAATAATTATTTAGTAACACTAATATTTCTTGAATAAGTAGTTTGACCACAGTTTGACCAGATCTGACCATAGTTTGACCAGATTTGACCATAGTTTGACCAAAAGTCAAAAAACAAAAAATAATTATTTGTTAACACTAATATTTATTGAATAAGTAGTTTGACCATATTTTGACCACAGTTTGACTAGATTTAACAAAAAAGTCAAAAAACTAAAATTTGAGCATATCTTCTTTTCCTTTTAGAATTTGAGGATTCTAAAAATTTGCAAACAGGCCTACGGATGTGGATTTTCGTGCTGTTTTTTTGATATATTATGCATTTTTTTTCGACATCGTATGCAAAAGATATGGCTGTTTTACTTTTTCATAACACTTTTTTGCAAAACATGTCCAAGTTTAAGTTTTTTAATTTTCCTAACTAGTAGACACTACTAGGGAAAAGCCTATACACATAATCTTACCAGCATCACGCTTTAAAATCAGGCCCTGCTGCTACTTAGCAGTAGCGCTCACTTTAAAACCTCGCTGCTGGTATAAGTTTATCAGTAGCGCGCACACACCAGGACGTGCTACTGCTAAAATTCCCACGACGGCGCGGCGAGGCCAATTATAGCAGCAGCGCGTTGGAACAAGGGGCGCTACTGCTATAGATCATAGCAGCAGCGCATTTACGCAATAATCGCTACTACTAAGGTTACTACAAAAATTTAGTCCCACCTCGCTCCGTGAAGAGAGTTTGTACCACCTTAAATATGTTATTTCTACAACTTTCACAAGCACTTGGTCTTCATTGAACTCTATGTGTAGGATCTGTGGCCGTAATAGGAATCCTCGCCTGTTCCTAAACCAACCGTCGAGGATTTCTATTGACAAATCAGATTGTACACAAAAAGACAATTGATGATCAATGTATTTTTTATGTCTATGTCTAACATAGCAGTAGCGCGTTCTCGGCCAAAGGCGCTACTGATAGGTCGTTTAGCAGTAGCGCACTTTGCTATAGCGCGCTACTGCTAAGCCATTCCATCTCCCCCCTCACCTATTCGATCCAGATCACACTCACACACACACTCGATCTCCCCCTCGTCGCCCCTCCTCCGATCTGCGCCGCCGTCACCTCATCCTCCTCGCTGGACTCGGTACCGTCCTCCTCCTCCGTCCTCCCTCCACTGGCCGCTGGCCGACCCCTCCTTGCTCCGCCTTCCTCCTCCATTCTCCCTCCACTCGCCGCCGGCCAGCCCCTCCTCGCTCCGCCTTCCTCCTCCATTCTCCCTCCACTCGCCGCCGGCCAGCCCCTCCTTGCTCCGCCTTCCTCCTCCGTCCTACTCTCTTCTCCTTCCTCAAGTCGCCCCTCCTTCTCCCTCCTCCCTGCTACATTTTGATTTAGTAGGCTAGTTCATATGCAACATTCTGACTTAGTTGATATGATTCAGTTGATTTAGTAAGCTAGTTGATTTAGTTGATTTAGAACATTTTGATTTAGTTGATTTAGTAGGCTGGTTGATTTAGTTGATTTAGTAGGCTAGTTGATTTAGTTGATTTAGTAGGCTAGTTGATTTAGTTGATTTAGAACATTTTGATTTAGTTGATTTAGTATGCTACTGGATTTAGTATGCTAGTTGATTTAGGATGCTTTGCTCATATTGCTTTAGGAAAATATCACATGCTACTGTTTTTCTTTCCTGTGAAGTGAATCATTAATCCTTTGCTCATATTGCTTTAGGAAAATGGCGTAACCACCACCACCACTATGTCGACTGTGCAAGTCAAGGTGCGCCAGCAGCCTTGCAACTGGCAAGCTGTTTGGCATCTACTTCCAGCCGAGTTTTCGTCATGCGGCGTAAGAAATTAGATGAAATGTAACAACTATTTTATTTTTAGTGTTGGCATTACTGCATTGTGTCATTTTTCTTTTCTTACACAGACCGTCCCATGCAATGTGAGGTTGACATTCAACAAGCCGACAGGAGACACTGTGACATTTGAGGCTCCTGGGGGGGCCGTACACTATGGAGGTCAAGAAAGGACGCAATATGTCGCAGATTGGAGGAGATGGATGGGCCCGTTTCCTCGCCCGCATGCGTCTTACTGGTGGTGAGTTGATCAGCTTCTCCTTAAGAGCAGAAAGACCCAAGCTGGCTGTCATTTATCTCAACCTGGTGGAAGATGATGAAGATGACGAAGATGATGAAGATGACGAAGATGATGCAGATGAAGAAGATGATGAAGATAATGAGGACCCACTCGATGAAGATGATTAGAACCCACTTCATGAAGCCATCGTAGCTCAAAGAATGAGGCTGAGCGAGGAGGAGGTGTGCAACCTATGGGACATAATTCCACCACGTGCTGACTTTGTCGGGGTGCCATTCGTGACCCGCCTGACAAGTACCATGGTCGATCGACATGATATGGTATGTTATACTTACAAATGCAAATTATCCGATGATATGCTTAGTGTAGAGTCCAATGATATGTTGTGTGGAATCTAGACTTAATAGAAATATATTTGCAAGAGTATGTGTGAGGCTATTTATTAATTGATATGTTTTTCTTATTCAGAAATTGCCAAAGAACCTATCTGTGAGTTGTGGTATCGATCCTGATGAAGAAGGCTCAGCTGGACTACGCCTTACCGCAAGGGGCTCCGTCACCACCTGTACTTACCGCATGGACACAGATGGTCGCACACACTTAAACTCGGTTGGGTGGAAGAGATTCCTCGTTGGCAAGAATCTTCGTGTTGGACAGGCCATCCTAATTACTATCAGGAACACCCACCGCCCAGGCTTGAGGATGATGATCGTCGTCGATATCATCTAGAACTACATATGTGTGTGTGGCTATATCATCTAGAACTACATAGGATGATCGTCATCGATATCATGTAGAACTACATATGATGATCGTCGTCGATATCATCTAGAACTAAATATGATGATCGTCGTTGATGTCACCTTGTACTGCTTGAGCATGCATGTTGAGTATATATGAAATTGTTATCTAGTACTCCCTCGGTTCCAAATTACTCGTCGTGGTTTTAGTTCCAATTTGAACTAAAACCACGACGAGTAATTTGGAACCGAGGGAGTACTACCTAGTACCTATAATGCTTTATGAAATTGATATCTAGTAGTACCTAGTATCTGGAAATTGCAGTTTATTGAAGCTGGAGTGGGGAAATGGTGAAAGATATAACAGTAGCGCGGGCTCAGGAAATCGCTACAGCTAACTAATAGTAGCGCGTTCGGAAAACGCGCTGCTGATATAGTCAATAGTAGTAGCGCGGGCGCAGACATCGCTACTACTAACAGTTAGCTGTAGCGCCTTATTGGTAGCGCGGGTGCCCGCGCTGCTGATAGCCTCAAAACCCGCGCTACTACTAGGGTTTTCCCTAGTAGTGAGATGTAGTAACATAACTACATCTCGAAGGATTTTAATTTTTGAAGTTTTTATCATTTTCAAGCCGTCATTGTTTGATTCAGTATGACGTGCAGCTTATAGTTCATGAAGAGGATGCTAAAAAGGAGATTATGGTTAGTTAGTAAACTTATTTACCTTTTATTCTTGGAGATGTCAACTTACTTACTTTGATTTTGAACTTATTTACTTTGATTACGGCATGGATATAATAGCCCATGCAATTTTGAAGTGCTTAGTTAGTGCAGTCTAAGTGTCTAACTCTGATTTTTTTTTTCTAATTTAGTTTTCTTATTGCAGATTACTTCCCTCACACTCAACAATGTGAAGGTATATGAAGATTTGTTCTTTTGGGGAGTTTGTCACATGTCTTGCTGCAAATAATGATGGCGTGCATCCTTTCATTGCTTAAATTTCACAACTGTTCCTCTGTACTTCCATGTGTTTGTGTTCCATGTAGATTTATGGTAAATAGCATGTACTATGGATTCATAAAAAGATTATTTTACAGTTTATCATTCTTATGGTCGATACCCTATCACTGAAACAGAGAACAATGTTCTGAAAATCATAAACAACTTTTTAGGGACAAAAAATATAATCATTATTGTCTCTTATGACAAGGATTTTACTTTGTTGAGCATTCCCTTGCTATTTTTGCTCAGTTTATTTTCTTAATCACACTGAAAGAGATCCCTGGTTTCATAGTTCACAGAGATATTGTTGTAACTGGTATCTAGGTACACCCTAGATCCCAAAAAGTACAAATTTAGGTATGCAAAAGTGCTACATGTGCCCTAATGTTCCCTGATACATTTGTGTCTTTGTGTTCTGCAAAATCCTAGATTTTATCTGCCAAGTTACTTAACCATTGAGGAAGGCGATGCTATCATCCACTTGATGCAACTTCTGTTCTTCCCTCTGAAGGATCACATTGGCAAAGATCTTACTATCCCGTATTGCTGAATATGAACGTCTCATGAAATTACTTTGTAATAATAGTTAGTTCCATGGGTAATATTACATCTAATGTGATTGTTCGTCTACCGTCCAGAAGTTGAATGATATAACTAGGAGTATCGACCTTACTTATGTGCCATTACAATGATGTAATCTAAACGACCTTATATTTCTTTACAGAGGGAATATTATTCTAAAGTGTTGTTGCCAAAGTTGAATGATATAACTAGGAGGATTGACCCTATTTATGTACCATTACAATGACGTATATTATTCTAAAGTGCTGTTGCCAAAGCAGGATAATTTGTTCATTATTTTATTCATCCTATTAGAGAGTTAATTTGCCAAGTAAAACAACAATCTTAAGCAATATTTTCCGTAGCAACGCGCGGGGAATCATCTAGTAAACAAATAGTTTTTTGGTCTATTTCTAGCAAGTCAAGTGTATGTATGATTTTAGACTACAGATCGAGCATCTATGAATTTTTTTTCTTCTAAAAAGGAGATATAGGCGCAAATGTAATGAAACTATACAATGTGTTAAAAAAAATGCTTCAGCAAGCATCCCCATGTCGAGTGAATTGCAATTTCACGGCAATATTTGTAAGGCTACCGATATCCGTAGCCAGAACAAGATTCAAAATTCCTACACTAGCACGAGTAGATAGCAGGCAGCTCCAAGAATTCTGATTATCATTACCATCTTCACCTATACAACTGGGTAATTCCAGTATCAACAAGCTAGCTCGGAGACACCCTCACAAGCAGTAATCTAATCTCGAGAATAATAATCATGCCCACCCTCACACTTGATGAAGGCTCAAGGTGCAACATATATTGCCACTGCCTTTGAACAGAGCATCAACTTGGGTAGTAAATGTCAGATAAAATAAATGGGTGAGTAGCAACACAAAGACTAACAAAAAGATGTACGTAGCCAATTTGCGTATGTTTGTACTGAGTCTGACAGAACATGCAAACAGATAAGAGTGATGATTCACATCCCCTGGTTTCCTGCAAACTGACATTAATCGACAACAATGTGCTCAATGCTATCCCCAGCTTTTCATCGCACAAAATGACAGCAATCAACCATGTACGCTTCAAAATACACCAGAATGGATGCCATCTTTTTTGGGTACAGAGACCAAGATTTGACACTCTGGCTGCTCAAGACAACAAGAATCCTGATGCTCTTTGTCTTGTCTACCAAGTTCATTCCCTAAAATACAGGTTCATAAAATGTCTTTCCATACACATCTACATTCTTCTTCTTGATATAACCACTAGAAAAGGGATTTACATGACAGCAAAGGCACAAAGCAACAGTATACTATGAGACAACTAATGCACAGAGAAATATACGAGGATTAAACGACTAGCTAATTAAGGAACTTGCATAGTACAGCGATTTTGATGCTCACACCTGAATGTACATACAGACCACCCATTTCACAGAGACAATTTGGCCATAAGTTGGATTTTTCTGGTTCAGCATACAGACACATTACCTGACGAGAACAAAAGCAAGACGCACAGACTACCTACCATCTCTCTAGGATCCCATATATGCATAAGAGCGCCACTACAGGTCTAAGGAAGATGCATACCAGATACGTAGTGTTACTACTTGCACCGGTTCAAAGCAATCTTGGCAATGATCTCCTTCAAAACCGAGGGATAGGTCGAAACTACATGATCCCACCCATTAGTTGCCATTACTTGTTGCAAGCACGAGGGGGACTGGACTTGCATAAACTTCAAGCACGCCTCCTTCAATCCCTGGCATTGGTGCTGCTCGGCTAGAGCAAGAGTGTACATCACCGAGCTCACACCTATGTGTTCAGACAAGCGCTTTTCACAGATGAACTTGAGCCGCTGGAGATCGAACCTGTCTGCTGCCACAAACATGTTTTGCAGATATTGCAGCGTCATTTCATCCTTTGCTGGCTTGTCTTCTTGTCCCTCTTCCATAACTCCTGACATTTCATCCTCCTCCATGATTTCCTCCTCTCTCAATGGGAATATATCTGTGTAGATGAAGATAAGCAAAGCCCTGAACACCGTTGCTTCCATGTCTTTGATCTGTATAACGGTGGACGTCTCCTTCATGGGGCCAAATAGCTGTGCCATGAAGACCTTAGACCTGGCCGCAAGCACACACCGGTGTGCAGCAAACCTCTCACCGCTGACCTCGAATGTCACGTCTGCACCCACCTTGGTTTGAAGGAGATTGCTAAAATGCTGGTTCATGTCAGCCAGGGCGTCCTGACTTTTGGAATCCTTGCGGACGACCATGATGTCGCACCGGATGGTGAAACAATCACCCTTTAGATCAGATGATCGTTCGAGGGCGTCCCTTCTCACAAACTTGTCACAACCCCAGCAAATAGCACTGCTTGAGAAGGTGCTGGTCTTTCTAACTTGACAAATGTACATCAGATTCTGCTTCCCAACCTGGTCGATGAGACTGAAACTGACCTTGGCCTCCACAACCATGTCGAAAGGATCGTCGTCGTCATCAAAGAGAAGGGTAACATCAAGAGAGATGAAGTCAGCGCAGTCCTTGTTTATGCCGTTGGGGTAGTACTCGACGTACCAATCATGTCCTCCCATTGTGAAAAGACCGGTGCGGGCACTCTCGCCCGTGGGTAACTCCTCTTTGGTGCGCAAGTAGCCCCGGACCATGAGCAGGTGGTACCCGCTGTCCGCATCACCAGCGTAGATGGCCGACGTGTCGCAGGAGCTCTGCTTGTCGCCATCGACGATGGACACACCGGTGAACATCGACATGAGGAACCTGCCAGTTCACTGAACATGTCAGTCACAATTGAAACCAACCCAAAGTTTCAGAGTTGGGGTATTTGAAAAGGATTAGTCGGGCTTTCTGTAGCCCAATCAATCATATCTCTGTAAGGGGTTGATGAAAGCTAAACCTTTCTTTATGAACTTATTATATGCTGAAACTATTTGCGCACCAGGAAACCTGTTTACAATTTTACATGGCAAACAAGAATCTCTCTAGTGCGAATTTGTTTGTATCTCAAACAAGTTAACTACTTTCAGTTCCAGTTTATTCAGTGCCGTAAGTTGAGGCAGATAATTTAGAGTGCAGGCAGGGGACATGTACCCAAGTTCTCAGTCTACTGAATTTAACTAAATCATCTATCAATTTTCACTATTTTAGTGAAAATTTTGGACAGGTCTCTGATTTCCAGTATCATCAGGACAGGTCTCTAGTAAATTTTGGGCGCTCATCGGTCATAGAATTCAAGCCATTACGGCCGTATTGCCATTTTCATGTTTGAACGAAATTGGGGCTCCTTAATTCGAAATTGGAGTAAATAAAAGGTTTCAGAATTGGGGGCGAACCTGGGATTGCGCCGGCGGGAGCACAGAGATCCTGACGTTGCTCCTCGCCGCCGCTTCACTCGCTGCGCCGACGTCGCTCCTCCCCTCCCCGGAAAGAGAGCCGCACCGCCGTCGCTCCTCCCGGAGACGGAGTTGGCGCCGCCACTCCACTCGCGGCCTCCTCCTCCGGCGTGCGGCTTGGGCCTGACTAGAGCTAGGGTTGCTAACTTACCACATTAGCTGGGCTTTCATTTTAGGGCCTTCACAGCCCACTGGCTGCAAGCCCGTCCACCGCTCTCACAGCTGGGCTAAGCCTACCCCTCTCAAAAAAAAAACTCTACTAAAAAAATAGACTAAAAAGAAGAACTGGACAAAGATAATATTATGCCTACGCTACGCGTCGGCCAGGTGAAAATCGAAAAAAATCGGATCGCATCGACCGCCTCGACAGCCGTTCGATGCTGTGTGGGACATCCGTTCTATCTCTACCCACGTCAAAAGTGCATCCCAGCCTGTTCTCAACATGGCTCGTGTTGCATTCGGGGCTTGCAACACGAGACGTGTTGTGTTTCGTGAAACTGTTTTCTAAGGTTCATCTTGAAAAACTCATTGCCACATGCTCTTTGTTTCTAACCGCAACACATGGCCATGTTGCAATCTCAGGCTGAGCTCTTCGGCCCACACGTGTCACATGTCTCGCGCTGCCCCATCCCTTGCAACACGGTCCCTATTGCAATCTTAGGCTGGACTCTCACAAACACATCACATGCCTCACGTTGCCATATCCTTTGCGACATTGGTCCATCTTGCAATCCCGGGCAAAGCTCCCACACATGTGTGTCTTTTGCAATATGGTTCATGTTGTAATCCCGGACTGAGCTCCCACACATGTGTCCCTTTGCAATATGGGTCTTACTCCAATCCTTTGCAAAGCTCCCACACATGTTTTTTGTGGATTGTAACATGGGCCATGTTACAAAGCCCGACTTAACTTCGATGGGGACAAACATCACGTGCGCAAGGCGGTGGATGGCACAATTAAAATAAGTCGGTCGAGCGCTAGTCTTTTCCTAATTTTATGGTGATTGTCATCTCGGGTAGCATTTTATCTTGTCTATAGCGAGAGAAGAGGAGGTCTCATCGAAATCACTAATTAAGGAGTACTCCTTGCGGAGATCACTCCAACTCCCCCAGGTTGCGACAAGTGGTGCGCTGTCTGTGCGCCACTTGTCGTAAACTCGGAGTTTTCCATTTTTCGTAGATTCGTTTATTCAAAATGTTTTATCTCTTAAACCGTGCGTCTAAATCTTAAACCGTTTTTGCCATTGGATTCCTCGCGTTGAGATCTTCAAAACTAGACCCCATGTTGATAGGTTTTGACGAACTTTTTATTCACGAAAAAAACCAGACGAAAAAAACCGACGAAAAAACCGACCGGGAACACGGGTTGTTTCCCTTTCCGAAAGAGGCACGCCCCGTGCCTCACGCGAAACCACAACCGTGCCTCTGGCGGAAGCAAAACCGTGCCTCTCGCAAAAGAAAAAAAACAAAAAACGCGTTTTTTTCCCTTTCCGAAAAAGGCACGCCCGTGCCTCTCGCGAAAGCACAACCGTGCCTCTAGCGGAAGCAAAACCGTGCCTCTCGCGAAAAAAACAGAAAATGCATTTTTTTCCTTTCCGAAAGAGGCACGCCCGTGCCTCTCGCGAAAGCACAACCGTGCCTCTGGAGGAAGCAAAACCGTGCCTCTCGCGAAAGAAAATAAAACAGAAAACGCGTTTTTTACCTTTCCGAAAGAGGCACGACCATGCCTCTTGCGAAAGCACAACCGTGCCTCTGGCGGAAGCAAAACCGTGCCTCTCGCGAAAGAAAAAAAAACAGAAAACGCGATTTTTTCCCTTTCTGAAAAAGGCACGCCCGTGCCTCTCGCGAAAACAAAATCGTGACTCTCGCAAAAAAATGAAAAATATTTTTTTCGAAAAAAAAATTTTGGTCGAAAAGTTAGGGAAGACCGGTAGAAAACCAAAACGTCATAAGAAACCCTAAAAAAACCTTTAAAAAACCGAAAACGCGTGCGTAAAAAAAATCGGAGGGAGTACCCAGAGCGCGACACGTGGCGAATGACTGTGAACGTGTCAAGTGGCGCTGATCGTTGCGAGGCTCCCGAAGAAGCGCTCGTTAATTAGTTGCTCCCAGGTCTCATGCCCCAGCGAGGCACCACACGTCACTGCTATTGGGCCGGCCAAGTAGCTTTGTTTTTTCTTTCTTATTTGCTTCTCGTTCACTCATTTAGTTTCCTGCTTGTTTTAAAACTTTTGTTCATAATTTTCAAATTTTAATTTAATTAAAGTATTTAAAAAAGTTAACGCAATGTACAAAAATTGTTTGTCCCATTTTTAACAACGTTTGTATCATTCAAACAATGGTCATCCCATTCAAAAAAAGTTAATGTGTTTCATAAAAATGTTTAGACAGTGTAAACAATATTCACGTACTTTTCCCAACAATGTATTATTAAAATAGTTGTCCATATAATTAAAAAAAACTTCACACATTTCAAAAATTTGTTCTTGATTTTTTTAAATGTTTTACAATATAAAAAAATGGTTGTGTCACTTAAAAAAGGTTCCATACCTTTCAAAAAATGCTCGACGTGTATTTTAGAAATATTTAATGTGTATTTAGAAAATGTTCAAAATATATTTGAAAAAGTTCATGTATTTAAAAAATGAGGTCCCAAAGCGATTTTCATGATTGTTGAACCCCCAAGGTGCGCTTATGCACTACTAGGAAAACCATATACACAGAATCTTAGCAGCAGCGCGGCTCAAAAAGAGGCGCTACTGCTAATTATCAGCAGCGCGTGCTCGCAAAACTCGCTACTGAAAGGGAGTTAGCAGTAGCGCGCTTGGAGCAACCCACGCTGCTACAAATATCGACCGACAGTGTCCGCCAACCTACATTCAGCAGCAGCGCGCTGTCTCGACCCGTGCTACTGCTAAAGCATTAGTAGCAGCGCGCTTTTTCTGAGATCGCTGCTGCTAATTTTCAATTTGGGCAGACATTCGGTCCCATTTAGCAGTAGCGCTTTTGTGGGAAGCGCGTTGCTGCTAATTTATTGTCAGCAGCGCGTTTTGCCACACGCGCTACTGCTAAGCCGCACCAGCCCACCACCTTTCCCCACCCGCCCTCCCCTCCCCCATCTCCTCTCTTCCCTTTCCCCTACCCCCACATCCTCCCTCATTCACTCTTCTTCTTCCACAATACTTCTCCCCCATTACTCTCCCTCTCCTACCTACCTTTCTCTCTCTTCATTACTCCTAGCTAACTACACCTCCTCCATTAATGCA